>NW_007727407.1:2018-60316 GCF_000696425.1 Galeopterus variegatus
AAAAATGTGGTAAAAAAGGAAAATGAATCATTTGAATGTTTCGAGCTCCTCAGAGTCTGTACTCTAAGCCAATAACCTATTCTGCTCCTCTAACTGTAGTAGTGTTTATTTATTAATTATGCAAGAAATGTTTATGCTAGTTTGTGATATAAATCTTTCTGGTTTTCAAAATGTCAGTTTTAGGTGGGTCTTACTGAGAAGTATCTCAAACTTCAAGGATCCCTCCTTTTTCGGTCTAAAAGATTTCTTATGTACTTCTATATGAAGTTGAGATCTGAGCTTGAGCTTAGTTTATTCTTAGCACATTTCCCCCCTCTATTTTGACCTTTATCTGACTTTTAAGGAGCAGAATATAAGAAGGGTTTTTAAAAGTTGTATATAAATAAGGTGCTATTATTCATTATTTTTAGATATATTTCTGCTCAGCTTCTTCAAAGATTCAACAGAACTTACTAGGTGCATATTAAAAAGTATACAGAATTAATTCTGAATAGTTAACCTTCTGAGTCATATCATCAGTCACTAAGACAAGTCCCATTTAGGTTTCAAAACCGGGCTTAAATCCAGTGTGAAAAGGTTAAGGGAGTTAAAATGAGGTTAGGGTTTTTTTAAATCCATACTGTTTTTTCAGTTATCTCATCAAAACAATTTCTTGTGTTATTCCTCTATCCTGTTCATGCTCGAAAAGTAATGATTTTATACAATCTAAATTATAGAAAAATAAATTGCCATTGATCACTTTTATCAGATGTAATTTGATTTTTTAAAATGTGGGTAGAAATGTTAAGAAAATTGTATTGATTGTATTGGTGGTAGGATACCAAGCCATAATTGATTGCCTCTGATTTTATTATACCTTCAGGCATGCCTGATTTTATTCTCAAATATTTATCATAACAGTGATAAAATACTATACTCATTTGTTAAATATATATTGTTCCTGTAGTGATAAGGAATTAGGCATTTTATGTATTTTTTTCTGATATACACATGTTCATTGTGTTTCATGTTTTCAAATATACTCATACTTAATTTCCTTCTCAAATATCACATTCTGGTGTCACTGTGATGCGTTTCTTTACCCGTATTCTAAAACATGAGTAAATGGATGTGTCATCTAGAGCAGGGTTTTTCAGTCTATGTAATATATTTAATAGTGGCTTGTGAAATCAAATTGGTGGATTGCATGTATTTTTTTTATGAAGTAGGAAAAAAAAAACACAGAATAGAAAATATCAATATAGAAAAGCTTACTAAGAGTGCTTATTGTTTTCTGAAACTCTTGTTTCAGATACATATGCCCATGTTTCTCAAGTTGTGTAAAATGTATTTCTCACTGTGATTGTTAATTTTATGTCGACTTGGATAGATCATGGTACCCAGATATTTGGTCAAACATGAGTGTACTTCAAAAAGTCCATGGAAATATTTGTATTATCTTTTAATTCTGTTTTTCCATGGACTTTTTGAAGTATCCTCATGCTAGTCTAGATTTTGGTGCAAGGCATTTTTTAGATGAGATTAACATTTAAATCAGTAAACATTGAGTAAAGGAGATTACCCTCTGTTATGTGGATAGGCCTCACCAATCAGTTGAAGACCTTCAGGGAAGAAACACTAACATCCCTTGAGGAAAAGGGAGTTCTGTCTGCAGACTGCCTTTGGACTCGAGCTGTAACATCACCTCTTCCCTGAGTCTCCAGTCTGACTGCCTGCCCTGCAGATTTAGACTTGGACTTGCCAGTCTCTACAGTCTTGGGGCCAGTTCCTTAAAATCAATCTTTATCTTCTCTCTCTCTCTCTCTCTCTCTCTCTCTGTGTGTGTATACACACACACACACACACACACACACACGCACACATACACATACACACATAGAGAGAAAGAGTATATATATATATATATATACACACACACACATAGAGAATAGAGAATGTGTGTGTGTGTGTAGAGAGAGACAGAGAGGAAGANGCGCCGCCGCGCTTCCCAAGCGGCGCACTTATCCAGTGCGCCACCGGGCCGGCCCCGAGAATAGTTTTTAATCCAGTGAATTGGTATATATAAAGTGTTTAGCCAGTGCCTAGCTCAAAATCAGCATTCCATAGGTGATAGCTGCCATTATTTTACTATCATTTCTACTTGTTATTATTTAAAGACCACAAGAATTCTGATTTGATGTGAAGTTGTACAGAAATAATTCTAAGCTCTACACATTTAAACAATCTTCTTAAAAAGATTAATCTACATCAGAATAATGCTGTGGTATTTTGAATGTTTGCTTTGCAGAAATTATTGTGATGTTTTCTTCTATGTTTTTTCTTCCCATTTGTATGGCTTAGGAGCTGCCTCTATTTTCTTATCATAATATTCAGAACCATTTAATATATTTGAATTTTTTAAAATGTAATATGTTTGAATTTTTTAAAATATAATTACTTTTTCTGCAGTTCAAGATGATTTTAAATTCTCACTCCCAATGGAAAAAAAAGACAAGCATGTAAGAGCCCTGTATTGGATGCCTCTTATGCACTACCTCACATCCTCTTGTCCCACCTTTTACTCCAGCCTTGCTGCAGCAACCAACTGCTCACAGGTGCAACCTCTCTACAGCTCTGCTTTCTTCTCTGACACTGTGGTATGGGATGTCTGTGGGGAACCAACCTGGAAGTGTTTGAGAGGGTTAACATACCAGCTAACCCTTGAGCAGTGGGGGATAGGAGCTAATGGATGAAATCTCCCTTTCTCTCCCTTGGGCAAGCAGTTCAAGCACATTCAAACAGTTCAGGCACTTTCACCAGGCCTCCTCAGAAGGTCCCAACAGGGATTGAGTTTCAGTGCCCGGAGCAGTGACCAGCTCCAGAGTATACCTTTGTCTGGGTTTTTTCCCTCCCTGTTTCACTCTCCCCAGTATCGTGCTCTTCTTCCCTGGGATCACTTGTTCACCATCAGATATATCAAAACTAAAATTGTTATCTTTAACAAACATGAGCTCAAAATGTAAAGGGTCACTACCAGTAATTAAATTCAACAGACCAATTCATTTTGTAATCTGAGTGTACATTGGTCCTGCTGGCACAGAATATGTTAAGAATATTACTGAAATTGTGCGTGTGTGTATCAGATGTGCTTGAAAATTTTGTCACCAACATCATCTCTGTAGAACGAAATTCTGGGGTGTCATTCAGTACTTGCTGATGTGTTTAAGGGATCCTGAGGTTAGTTTTTCAGGAACACCTTGGCTTGGCCTACAAGTACACCTGAAGCTTACTTCATGCAGGAACCCAATAATTTTCTGTCCCTGTGTTTATTTGAGTAACTTCGTACTATAGCCTAGCCAACCTCACATATAAAATTATCCATCACAGAAGTGATAGTTTTTAGTTATATTTTTTGTTTTAAAAGTCAATGGATTTGGGGCTGGCCCCATGGCTCACTCGGGAGAGTGCGGTGCTGTTAGCTCCAAGGCCGTGGGTTCGGATTCTATACAGGGATGGCCAGTGCACTCACAGGCTGAACGTGGTGCAGAGGACACCAAGCCGAGGGTTGCGATCCCCTTACAGGTCAAAAAAAAGTCAGTGGGTTTTGAATGCTCAGGAATTTAGAGTCTTCAGATACCTTGCCAGGAAGGTCTGAGTATGATCCAGTGAACAAATACTCACAAGAATGTGATTAATCTTTTAGGTGCTATGGTCGTGATCTTTGAATCAGTCTTTTATTGTTTTCTTTTAGTTATCAGTATACTTTGAAATTTGGGATTTTTCTTAAACAGGAAACAACAATTAGCACATTAATTGGTGTTTTACCTGTACTTCTATTTTCCAAGACAATTATATCTTAGGTAAGATTAATATTGATATAAGAAAAATTTGCTGTAGCTCACATTCTTCTTGGGAAATATAAGACTTGTAATTTTACACATACTTGTAAAGTTTAAGTGTATTATTACTTATTGATAAATGCTGCTAGCTAATTTAACCTCTGGAGACTGTAGTTCAAATAAATTATTACAATTAGCAATGAAGCTGTAAATGTGAATCTAATTAGTCAGTTGGCTTAGCCTGTTTCCAGGTTAATATCATGTTTATGCGTTTAAACCTTTCTAAACATGTTGTATGAGAATGAATTTTAAAAAGAAAAAAATTATAAAATATACCAAATGATCTTGACTGAGTTATTTTTTAAAATATTTTTAAAGTAAGAGAGTCTGTATATAGAAAAAATGACTGGAAGGAAACAAAAGTTACAAAATTATAATGGTTATTTGGGTGGTGAGTTGACTTATTTTCATCTTCGTGCTTTTTTTTTCACTTTGGATTTATTTTTTATTTTTTATTTTTTTTAATTGAAACAGTTGCTTGAACATATCTGTGGGGTACAGAACTGAATATCAATACCTGTGTGCCATATGTGATGTTGAAATCAGGGTTAATCAGTATATTCGACATTATATAATGTAATTGTTTTTCATGACCCTTTACCAATTCCTCACTTACTCTTCTCCCTCCCCCTTTCCCACCTCTCATAACCTTAGCTCTGTGTTCTCCTTTTGAAAGTTCAACAAATTATTGTGATTGTTGTATCTTTTTTTTTTTTATTTGTTTATTTTTTAGCTCCCACTTATGAATGAGGACATGCAGTATTTCTCTTTCTCTGCCTGGCTTATTTTACTTAACATAATTTTCTCTAAGTTGATCCAGGTTGCTGTGAATGCCAGATATTTCATTCTTTTTTATGGCAGAGTAGTATTCCATTATGTAAATATACCACATTTTCCTCATCCAGTCATCTGACAATGGCTAAAGTAAACAGAGCTGCGATAAGCATGGGAGTGCAGGTATCCCTTCAGTGTGATGATTTCCGTTCCTTTGGGTATATCCCAAAGTTTTATCTGTAGTTGTTTGAGAAACCTCCATACTGTTGTCCATAATGGCTATACCAATTTACAGTCCCACCAGCAGTGTAGGAGAGTTCCCATCTCTCTGCATCCTCACCAGCATTTGCTATTCTCTGTCTTTGATAATGGCCAGTCTAACTGGGGTGAGATGATATCTCAGTGTGGTTTTGATTTGCATTTCCCTAATGCTTAGTGATTTTGAAAATTTTTTCATGTGTCTGTTGGCCATTTGTTTATCTTCCTTTGAGAAATGCCTGTTCAGCTCCTTTGCCCATTTTCTAATCAGGTTATTTGGTGTTTTACTGTTAAATTGTTTGAGTTCCTCATATATTCTGGATATTAATCCTTTGTCAGATGCACAGTTTGCAAATGTTTTCTCCCACTATGAGGTTTATTTTGCTCTGTTAGTTGTTTCTTTTGCTGTGCAGAACCTTTCTTCCTTATGCTTTTATATATTTTATGAATTTGCTTCAAAAAGGGTACATTTCACTATAATCATTTTTGCTCTGTTAGTTGTTTCTTTTGCTGTGCAGAACCTTTTTTCCTTATGCTTTTATATATTTTATGAATTTGCTTCAAAAAGGGTACATTTCACTATAATCAGAAAAATATTTAAGTTTTAGAAAGGAAATTAAGAATGCTACCTCAATGATTTCTTCTTCCTGGTGAGGGATCAGACAGATGGTGCAAAGGACATGATGAGGAAGAGGTCACCATAATGTCCACCTCATTTCAGTTCAACAAATATGTATAAAGTACTGACGTGCTCTTTTTATCAGATAATTAAAACTTTTACTGTCTTAATCTAAGAAGACTGCTTATTAAAAATTAATTTTTACTCTTTCTATTCTTCCACTATCCTTTACATAGTTATTTTTTTACTACATCTTTGAATGGTATTGTTTCCAGTTTCTAAAGATTTTTACTCATTTGTTAGATTATGGAAGAATTTCTATTTGAACATATTACTCTCTTATGATGGTTCTCAAATTTTATTTTTATTGTTTTAATTTATAAGTCTTTCATCTTAAAACTTCTTTTAATAATTACTAATATTTCCCCTCTGGTCTAGACCATCTAGTCCTGCATTATCCAGTACAGTAGCCACTAGCCACATGTGGCTATTACAATTTCAATTAATTAAAATTAAATTTGAAAATTTAGTTGCTCAGTCATCCTACACACTTTAAATGCCCATTAGTCACACGTAGCTAGAGGCTACCATATTGCATCGCACAGATTAGAACATTTTCATTTATCACAGTGTTCTATTGGACAGTGCTCCTTTGGCCTCATGGTATTTTTTACTCTAAACTTTCTTTAGCTTGTTTCTGTGTTTCTTTTTTCTACTATCCTTTTCACACTCTAATAGATTTTTTAATAGAAAATTTTAATTCGTACTCTTTTTTGGTAAGCATCTTAAATACCTGGCCATAATATTAGAAATTTATAAGCAGACTTTTGTTGACACATATTTTGAACTATGATTGCTACCATTCCACTCCTAAGCTCTCTGATGCTTCCTAGTTTTCATAACTGAGTATTGTCAACTTTCTTGTTATGCCCTATATTTGGCAAGTGCAATGCATATATTTGGAAAGTAGACTAATCTTCCATTATCTAAGAGCCTCACGTGTTAAAATTTGCATATACTTCATCATGTTTTATCATGGCAAAAAAAAAAACCCTTGAAATTATGGTTCTAATAGCATCCCTACAAGAATACAGTGGCTGCCTCTAGAAGAAGTAGGTAGCTGGGCATTTGTGAGGGTGAATGTTACTTTTCAGCTATAAATCTTTTTGCGTCACTCAAATTTGTTGCCATGTGCTTGTATTTATTTTAAAAGGAATAATTTTTCAAGTCTGTTAGATTCAAGGCCCACATCATTTAAGTAGATGGCCACACCAGAAATTTAAAATAGAATAAAATCTACATTTTAAACTGTCTATATTTACAAGGCAGAGGTTTAATTAATTAAAGAATTAGAGACTCCCAGACTTTCAGGTTAAAGTAATTAGACACATTCCCCAAAATGGAAGATAAGTCTGTTGCTGGTTTGATATTAACTATTATAGTCTTATATATTTAAAATTTAGAAGTTTGTTATGAGCCAATTCTTCTGATCTTGATTACCTAGGTAATCTTAGATAACTTTAAAGCCTGGCTACCATGATAATAACTAAACTACACACTATAAAATAGCTTGATGTATTCTGCACTAAGTGTGCCTCAAATCCTGTGGATACAATCATATCATTAGCTTATAAATTTGATTATACTAAAAGAGCCATACTACAGTAGTACCAAAGGAAAGATCCATTTCTTTTTTTTTTTTTTTTTCCCTTTTGTCTTTTTCCGTGTCCAGCAACGGATCGCAACCCTCAGTGTCGCGCCCGTACCGGACCGGGACCGGCAACGGGATCGCAACCCTCGGTGTTGCTCCCACACCTCGCTCAGCCAGTGAGCGGGAACCGGTCTGTATGTGGGATCCGAACCCTTGGTGGGAGCGCCACCGCACTCCCAAGCGGCGCACTGTAGCAGTGCGCCACCGGGCCGGCCGGAAAGATCCATTTCTGAAGGAAGGTATAGAAGTGCTTTCTGCTTGAAATAAATGCCATAAATCTAGGTATTTACTTAGTTTAATTTCTTTTCTTATTTTAAAAAAATGGGATTTTTTTCACTTTTATTCATAGTATAAAAAACATACGAGGTAAAAAATTGATTGTTTTACCTCTTTAATGTGTGAAGTTTTTGATATACAGTAACAAAATTAAATGTTTTCTGACTTGCACAGTTATATCCAGTTGGATACCTTATATCTAAGGTGAAATATGAAAGAGGAAAATAAATTTTTTTGTGACAGGTCCTGTCTTTCAAACTATTTCAAGCTTTTCTATAATTATGTGTTTTGACAGTCCCTTTTCTTAAGACTGGGAAAAGGTATATTTTAGTGAGGGCTAATAAGCATAAGGTTTCAGTAATTGCCTCCTCCACAAAGTAAAGCTAATTGCCTTATCAAGGATCATCAAATTACATGCAGTTTATCTTAAAAACATTTTATTTCATTTGTGTTTGTTGAAAATAACCTCACTAATAAGATTTTTTATTAAGTGATTTCCACCATTTTCCTTACCAGATGGATATGTTTGTGAATAAATTTATATTGCTTGTGATTTTTTTTTTTTTTAAAGATGACAGGTAAGGGGATCTTAACCCTTGACTTGGTGTTGTCAGCACCACACTCTCCCAAGTGAGCTAACCAGCTATCCCTATATAGGGATCTGAACCCATGGCCTTGGTTCAGCCACACTCCCCCAAGTGAGCCATGGGCTGGCCTTGCATTGTGATTTGAATGTAATAATTTTTAAAAGCCATGGCATCACACTAAAGTAATGCTTGTTGACAAAATTCACTTGTGTTTTGGCAAAATATTTGCATGTAATAAATCCAACAATATGTTCAGTGAAAGTTAATACACTGAATGGATTCACCTAAGAAAACATCACAGTTGCCTCTAGATTTAAGAAGCAAAAGTATTTATAAGTAAATGGTAATAGTAAAATGTAAATACTGTTAGCCTAAACTATGAAAATAGAATCCAGCTTTTGTTCAACCTAAACATGTTAAAAAGACTTTCCAATCCTAATGTTGTAGGTATTGTTGAAAGAAACTTCCAGATGTGAGCTTTCCTAATTCCTGCCACAGAGATACCTTAGTATAAAAGGAAAGAGACAGTCTTAAGAATTAGTCTCAAAAATATCCATCTAACCTGACCTGAGTATCACAGAGCTCTTTATTGCCACAGTGAAAAGGAGCCAACCCTGATATTTTTGAAATGAATTCTTTTACCTAGCAAATGGAAAACCATGCTATCCTAATCTTCAGTTTGTGTCCTTATTAACTGATACTATTCAAGGAACGGACTGACACTGTTGCTGAAGCATATACTTAAATACTTGAAACAAATATCACTTTCCTTGGAATAAGTGATTGTCATCACAGAAGTTATCAATTGAAACTAAGTTACAAGTTCCTAATTTGGGGGGTGCTCTGGCATCATAACACTCCTCATTTTATTCTAAATATGTTGCATGCATGGGCCGGCCCGGTGGCGCACTGCTACAGTGTGCCGCTTGGGAGCGCAGCGGCACTCCCGCCAAGGGTTCGGCTCCCACATACAGACCGGCTGCTCACTGGCTGAGCGAGGTGCGGGCGCAACACCGAGGGTTGCAATCCCATTGCCGGTCCCGGTCCGGTACGGGCGCGACACTGAGGGTTGCGATCCGTTGCCGGTCACGAAAAAAGACAAAAAGGAAAAAAAAAAGAAAAAAAGAAAACATTCTGAAGGAGCTAAAAAATGTCTGTTTACCCCTTTGCAAATACTCCCACACTATTTCAAGTTTCCTATTTCTTAGGTAACCCCAAAATGCAGGTGGATTAAGTGAGAAGGATATGGCAGGCAGTCACCTGTTTACTTACATTCACTAGCTATGTTATTCATGTTTATTTATAGTTTCTCTCTTCCTACTAAAATCTAAGCCTCATGAGAGCAGACTGTATTTTGGACCCTGCCATATCTCTAGGGTGTAAAACAGTGCCCAGCTTGGCATAGATAAGATACTTGATAATATTGAATGATTGCAGGAATGAATAAATGAAAGAATGAGGGCTGCAGCCTAGGTCTCTTGGTAGGTTCCTTCTTTGCCCTTGTTTCCCCGTCTCCTTTGTTCTTATTTCCCAGTGACCATTTTTCTGCCTTCCCCCAATTTCCATGAGAATTCTCACCTGACCTTGCTTTGTCTTGCCACCTCCATCATTGCTGGGACATCCCTGAGCATCTGTTTTTCTCTTAGCACCAAACCTAGAGGCAGCTTGGCTCCTGGGCTGCCACTGATACTCTCCTGAGCTTACATTTGATTGCCTGACCATTGGAACCCTAATTAATATTCTGGTCTTTTCAGTTTCTCTTAGGAGAAGAGATCTTACTGTGGTGGTTCCTCCCTTTACCTTCCCCTCCTTCCACGGTGTCATTTCAGTTGGTTTCATCAGCTGCCACTCTTCTGGGGATTCCACTCCTCTCCCAGTATATTTTGCCCCAACTGCCTGTCAGTGCTATTCACATTACCTAAAGTGGATGTTACTGTTATTGTTGCTGTAGTGGTGGTTGTTTACCTGACTGCTACACTTCCAGTTGACCACTGGGTTACCTTCTCTCACCCCTACCCCTGTCCCACCTTATACCCTAGGTAATGCTCTTAATCCTACTTTTTCCAATCCCAGTAATAGGAAGGGAAATGCTTGACCTGCCTTGGGGGGGAGGGGGAGACAGTAGAGTCCTGAGTTTCATTTTCAGTGACTGAGAGTCACTAAACATCTGCCTTCCTGCAGTACCCCTGTCTCTTTGGGGAAACACCACCAGTAGTCCCTCTGAGATGCCAACAAAGCCTTTTCAAGTTTTGGTCAGTCACAAGCACTATGGATGATGTATTGTGATCTCTATCATATTTGTATTTGTTATTGCAGATGAACTACACTGTGGGTAAATTGTTTAATGTGTTTCTTTGAAGAAAGTGTTTTGGGTTCAAAATAGTTGGTTGATTATTAAGCTTTCTTGCCTTAACTTCTTCTTAAGTTAGAAACTGTCTTTGGATGGTGATATATTTTAAGCCAAATACTGACTGGTAAGTAAAGGGTACACAAAGAGAGAAAAATAAAGTTGGTTGATTATTAAGCTTTCTTGCCTTAACTTCTTCTTAAGTTAGAAACTGTCTTTGGATAGTGATATATTTTAAGCCAAATACTGACTGGTAAGTAAAGGGTACACAAAGAGAGAAAAATAATTTTTTCTTAATTTTCAAAAGTAGTAAACTGAGTCATCTTTACCACATTGATTTTACAAAACTAGTATACATCTTCAAGAGTATAAATACATTCTTAAGAGTATAAATAGAATTGTACCTATCTGTTCTCAATTTTTAGGATCTTAAAGGCTTTTTCAACATTATGAAGAGAAGAGCTTTAAGCCATTTAGAATCAGAATTTGTTGTGTTAATAATGGGATATGACTTGTTTTTGATTACCAGCTATTTAAGTTTAGATTTGGATTTATAATATAACTGAAGTATACCAAGTTAATCTGCTCAATTAGTAGTGAGTGAAGTGCACATAGCCAAATTCATTTATTTAACAAATTCATATTGAGCACCTATTACGTGCTAGATGTTGTTCTAGGCACTGAGTGTGGGAGACAGAGGGGAAGAAAGAGGCAGAAAGGGCAGGCAAAAGCCCATTTCCTTATAGCCAGCAAAATGTATATGCATTTACCCTCTGCCTTAGCAATCCAACTTCTAGTAGAAATCTACTCAAAATTTTCTGGTGGGGCCGAGCCTGTGGCGTACTCGGGAGAGTGCGGTGCTGGGAGTGCAGCAGTGCTCCCGCCGCGGGTTCGGATCCTATATGGGGATGACCGGTGCGCTCACTGGCTGAGCGCAGTGCGGCCGGTCTCAAAAAGGACAAAAAAAAAAAAAAAAAAATTCTGGTGAAAATATGCACTCATGTAATTCACAGTGCTATTTATAATAATAATAGTAAATATGTCACAGTAAAAGATTAGGAACAACCCAAATGTGTATCTGTTAATAAGCCATGGTATAGGGGCTGGCTGATTAGCTCAGTTGGTTGGAGCATGGTGCTGATAACACCAAGGTGCAGGGTTTGATCCCCATACTGGCCAGCCACCAGAAAAGAGAAAAGAAAGAAAAACAGAAGCCAGTGGAGTCCTATGAGGCTAAAAAGGAAAGGTGAACATATGCTGTCATGGAATGATCTTCATTATATGTTGTCAAGTGAAAAGAGTAAGATGAAAAACAGTTGATAGTAGCTTTTGTGTAAGGGTGCAGAGAGATGGATTGAGATATACACACATATTTGCTTATTTCATAAAAGAAACAATAGAAGGATAAATAGAAAAGTAGTAAAAATGATAGGAGGGAGGGAACAGGGTGGAAGAGCAAGGATGGAAGATAGACTTTTAAAATTATATCTTGTTATATAGTTTTGACTTTGGAACCATGTAAATATTTTACATAATTTAAAAATATATTAGTCCCCCAGCTTTTCGGCTGGAACCACCGTCTTCCAGTAATTCGCCAAAATGATGAACAGAAAAGGGAAAGAGGAGAGGCACCTGATGTATGTTTTCTAGGCCTTTTAGAAAACATGGAGTTGTTCCTTTGGCCACATACATGTGAATCTACAAGAAAGGTGATATTGTAGACATCAAGGGAATGGGAACTGTTCAAAAAGGAATGCCCCACAAATGTTACCATGGTAAAACTGGAAGAGTCTGCAGTGTTACCCAGCATGCTGTTGGCACTGTTGTAAACAAAGAAGTTAAGGGCAAGATTCTTGCCAAGAGAATTAATGTGCGTATTGAACATATTAAGCACTCTAGAGCTGAGACAGCTTCCTGAAATGCGTGAAGGAAAATGATCAGAAAAAGAAGGAAGCAAAAGAGAAAGGAACCTGGATTCAACTGAAGCGCCAGCCTGCTCTACCCAGAGAAGCACACTTTGTGAGAACCAATGGCAAGGAGCCTGAGCTGTTAGAACTGTTCCCTATGAATTCATGGCATAATGGGTGTAAAAAATATAGAAGACCAAGACCATTGTACTGTAAAAAAAATAATAATAATAAAAATAAAAATATATTAGTCCCCCCAAATTAAAAAATCTGAAATAAATGAACTTACTTGTATGTCAAGCAGATAGCATAACCACACAGAAAAGAATTATTTCAAATGACTTTAACACATTGTACATCTTCAGTGAGTATATTCTTCCCCCCCCCCTTTTTTGTCTTTTTTCGTGACCGGCAACGGATCGCAACCCTCAGTGTTGCGCCCGCACTGGACCGGGACCGGCAATGGGATCGCAACCCTCGGTGTTGCTCCTGCACCTCGCTCAGCCAGTGAGCGGCCAGTCTGTATGTGGGATCCGAACCCTCGGCAGGAGTGCCGCCGCGCTTCCCAAGCGGCGCACTGTAGCAGTGCGTCACCGGGCCGGCCCCTTCAGTGAGTATATTCTAAGGACAAGAAATCCTCAACTATATTTGGTAATATTACTGTTAGCAGTAATATTGGCATTTTTATTTCACACACATATATATGAGATAAATATTCCTAGGAACCAATATCTATAGCATAAAAGCAGTTAAATAAAAGTCTTGTAATATTAAATTTGAATTGGAAATATCATTATGAAATGATGATATATTTTTCCTGAAGAAAAAAAAATACATATTCCCTAGCCTGTCCACTGGAAAGGCCTTGCAGCAATAACAACCCAATAGCAATTAACATCTCACCCCAGATTATGGACTAACCACCATTTCCTACTCTAAGGAATCAGGGCACTCTGTGGATAATCGGGACACCAGCTTTTCTTATGCATTCTCACAGCATTCTTTGCTAGTATTGTCACAGAACTTATATGTAGTTTCTTTTTTACCTACCTCTCTTCCACAGATTGAGCACAAGGTAAAAGTTGTCTTTTAACTCTATCCTTGGCATATAGTGTGCTCTCGTTTAATATACGAATGATCGAGTGAGTGAGTGAATATGAAAGGACTGTAAGCATTAGCCACATAATAGGCCATTGGTGCTTACCCGGCTCTTCCCTGTCTTGACTCCTAGATAATTCTGTGTTACAGCAAGCTACCTCCTTTGCTTAGCTTCCTCTCTGTCCCCCCAGGAAGCTCCGTAAAAATAGGAGCCAGGTGTTGTTCTCTGTATTCCTAGGGTCTTGAACTGTAGGTGTTTAATATATATTTGAGTGAAAGAATGAAAAACACATGAATGAATGAGGATATCTTCAGGGCCACAACTCCTGTAGTCCCCTGCATCAGATCCTGGGAGCACAACCTCTGGCCATGACATTTTTGATTCTCTAGGGCAGGCTCTGTAAAGCCTGAACTGAAGCATCTCTAATTCTGTGTCTCACCTCTTCTTGCCCAACTCTTCTTCCTTCTCTCAACCCAGGAGAGAAGGACTCTTTTCTCCCTACAGTAGCTGGCACATGTTCAGTAAACATTAGCAATCATTCACAGATGGAGCTGCCTCTCCTCCAGGGCTCTTGCCTCTCTCCTATTTCTTTCACTTTCTCAGAGGCCAAACCCAGAAAGCCGTGGGGACCTGACATTGCCTTTTCTCCCAGGAATCATGGTCTTTCCCCTTTTCACACAAGGGAGCAAGGTTTTCTTTGTCTTCCACAAGGGTAGTTCAATTAAATAGGACTAAAGTTAAGTGACTCTAATTATTTTTTATTAATGTTTAACTGCTAAATTTCTTTTTCAATTAAATAATTATGTCTTTATGTTCAGAGGTCCCTTTTTTGCATATATATGGACGTTCATTTATTTTATTAAAGGAAATGCCACCTGCAAAACTATTAATGACCTGAGCTCTGTGATTAGTTCACTTTAGTGACATTTCTAGATTTAATAATTAATCTGGCTCAAGTTCAAAGAAAGAAAACTTAATGCCAGAAATTCCTAGCCAGAAAAGAATATAAACAAACCTTACAATTGTCCCCTCAAATAACAAGAACCATTGAGATCAACTTCTTGCAATTAGAAGTGTTTTGAAAAAAAGCAGGAGGAAAGTTAATGAAAGCATGTCAAAACAATGAAACTCAGTGTACATTTTCATTATTGTAATTGATCAAAGGATGTTTGCAATAGATTTGAATGTGAATAAATTAAATGTGACATTGATTTGGCAGAGGCACACTAGTGATTGGCAAGAACACATAGCAGGAGCAGCTTCTGCTAACGCATAACTCGCTTGGCTGTTGGTTCATGCTAATAGATTTCTTAGCAACCTAGTGCTATCATACTAACCTAAGCTCTGTCATTTATTTACCCTTTTAGTTTCTTCTCCCATCCAGGCAAGATTAAATTCATTTTTGATTACTAACCTAGCAGGTGCTGCCTTGAGTCTGAACACAGAATACCTTTTGGTGACCTATGCACCTCCCCCGTTTTTCTCTTTTCTCTTTCACAGACTCAGAAAGAATGATCTAATAACTTATTATTTCATCCTGGCAGTTCAACTTGTACAACTAGAGAAGTACTTTAATTAAACAATTTGGCAATATTTTCAAGCTTAGACATTACTATAGCACTTGCTAGGCCTGAATTGCTTCTCAACATGTTACAAAATTGACACTATGGAAGGAATGTTCAGCTTAGAACATTTTGAAACACCAAATTCCCATTATAATTATGTTGAGGATGGGGAGCTGTGTGGTATATTCTGGGACGCTACTTTCTGGATGTGATAGTTTTACAGTAACCAGATGCCTATGATATGGGGTCCTGACTTCATGCCAAATTTCACCTATGATCTGTTTACTAAATCCTTTTGTATTCTTCAAAAACATTTTTGATTTTCTGGAATGTACTCATACCTTTAAGTTTTTAATGCTCATTAAAATAAAAATTATTTACTAATATGTATGGTTTAAATTATGGAAAGAAATTAATAGAGCTATCAAGGTCAAATTTATCCCAGTTTTTGTGTGTAATATAACTTAAGCTTTCTAAAATAAGCCATGGTTTTATTCTCATAGAAGACTGAAAAAACACAGTGACATGGGCAAGACTGATTCCTGAGTCTTTACTTGCTCCTGAAAACTTTCTAACAATGAAGCACTGTTGAATTTGTTTTAAACTATATTTATATTTTGTCTTGGCATGTGTTTTGAACTTAAGTTTGAACATAGTTATATATGATATACTTGGAATTGACAAGTACTTGAATGGAGACCATTTATAAATCCTAAACTCCAGAGGAGCTTGGAGCCAGAACATCAAAGAAGAAAAAGGGTATGATATGTATACCTGTATTCAACCTGCCTTTTTCCTAGCTGTATTCAGAGCACTTTTAAAGCAAACTTTTTGATTCCCTAATAAAGGGCTGAGCATTAGCTTTATTCCATGTGTATCAATATAAAAATTATTCAAATAATTTTTATTCAAATTATTTTGAAGTCTTATTATGGAATTTTATATTTAACATGAATATCACACCATCAGTATCATGTTTATGTATTATATATATGATGTATATAAAGTGTATATATATGATATGTATAGCATATTACTGAAATACTCCTTGATAGAAGAAATTCCCAGTTGACTAGGTTAAGTCTTTTAAAGAGAAAAATTGGGTTTGGGAATTGAGATGTTGAATGATAATCATGAAAAAAATTATTCATTTTTATTTATACATATACAAGCACAAAATAAAAAATACTAGTGACATTTTACATATCTTAAATTAGTAACGGTAATTTATAATTTGTATAATTTTTATTTACCTTCCCTTGTTTAGTATGTAAATGTGTAGTAGCAGATATATTCCTAAAATGTTTTTGTATGTATGCTTAGATCTATATCTATTCAATTCCACTTAATAGTATAGACTCAGAATTGTTCACTCCTACACCTCTGGTCCAAGCGTGGCCCAGAGGCACAGAATAACTTGGATACCTGAGAAAGAAAACTCTTTAGGTGACCTTTTGAACTCACTCAGATATTTCTCAGCCCTTCCGTTTCCTCAGTATTCATCATGTAATCTAAACTTTCTTCTAGTCATGATAACATCAGACAGCACTTGCTATTAGTTTTGTCCCTTCTCAGATATAAGTGCAGTTCCAAGGCCCAGATTTACATTGCCTTGGTTTCCTTTATCTCTCCCAACACATTACTACAGAGACCTCTAGTCTTAGTCTGCCATTTGTTTTACCTTTTTTTTATAGTCCAGATATCCAGTTTTGTTACCTAGTATCTCCCACAGCTATAACTGTATATTTGAGGTGAATTCCTCACCGTTGTGGAAAACTCATATATACTAGGATTTCACATAAAGGGACTGTATGATTGGACTGGGATAGCTGTACTGATTATGTCATGCCTAATGTCTATGAGAGATCTACAAGTTAGCATGTAAGTAGATGGCATATTTAAGCTTTGTGGAGTTTGTTTTTAAGCTTTGTTTTGTTTTTAACTTTAAAAGCCTTTTTGTCACCACACATGGCGATTTGCAACGTTAAATACAACAACAGTACAACTACCAAAAGGGCTTTTAAGCAGGGCTCTTAGCAAAGTAAGAGTATTGGAAAGGACTTGAGCTACGACCTTTGGGGCTCGAGTTCACATCACTGAATTAATGAATATTACACAACAAATAACCATTAACTTGTCTTCATTACAAAAACAGTAATGAGCATGTTAAAGGTATTTGGAACTTTTCTGTCTTTTCTTTTTTATCTCCTTTTCAATCTAATCCTCCACAAACAATGACAATTTATAACTTTGACAGAGAAAAATGTATAAATTCAAACATTTATTATAAAATACTTTTCACAACTGATGAATTTGTATGTTTTCCCAATATCAAGGCTCAAACAACTCAAGCCTAAACTAGTTTGCTCCAACTGAACATCCCTGCTGCCTGTTGAAATGAGAGGGATTGTCACAGAACACTGGTCATTCATAAACAATAAATTTAGGAAAAGTTTTGACATACAAATTTTGATATGAATCATATTTTCACTATTGTCAGTATAGTTTCTTTCTCTTCTTCCCTGAGATTCGTGGAGAATGATATCCTTCAGTACTTCACTCCAGGAGACTCTTTATGTGACCATACCAGAATGGGTCTGACCTCATGCATGACTTTCTGATTGTCAACTTCATGGGGCTTAGCTTCAGATAGACAGGAAGGGCCATTATTGACATATTGATCCAAATCCAAAATCAGGGGACCCAGGACAGTGGTGTAAGATATGAAAGGCTTGGTAAGCAAAGGGTTTTTGTTGAATGGGAATAGGGAGGTAATGAGGCAGAGTGTTGTTAATTTGAGGGCTACACATGGTAATAACAGTCCTCTTGCCTTTCAGGCTGTGCTTCTCCTGAACCAGGTTTGCAAAGCTTGTGAATCCTCTTGGTAGGAGTACAATCATGATAAGTTTCAAAATTATAGCAGTAGTTTCAGTGGATAGTGTGATGATGCTCCTCATGTGCTCAGGGAACTTGGAGTGGATGGACATAGAGTTCCAGGATATCCAGGCTCGACCAGGGTGTCCAAAATTCTGATGTTTTTCTCTGCAATAAAGTCCTTTATTCTGATCATTTCCGGCACTATTCATTCCATTGTGTAGATTCAGGTTTCCATCTTATATCATTTCCCTTCAGCTGAAGTGCTTCCTTTAATGCTTCTTGTAGGAGAGCTTTGCTTTAGACAAACTTAGCTTTTGTTTGTCTGAAAATCTTCTTATGCCTTTATTTTTTTGTTTGTTTTGTTTTGTTTTGTTTTTGGTAGCTGGCCATTATTATGCCTTCATTTCTGAAGGATATTTTCAGTGGATATAGGATTACAAGTGTTTTTGGCAGCTGGCCATTATTATGCCTTCATTTCTGAAGGATATTTTCAGTGGATATAGGATTACAAGTTAGCAATTTTTTTCAGCACCTTAAAGCCATTCCATTGTCTTATTGCTTGCATTGTTTGCCATGAGAACTCAGTACTATTCTCCTATATTTGACTCATATAAATGTGTCTTTTTCTCTGTGGCTGGTTTTAAGATTTTCTTTTTATCATTAGTTTTTAGTAATTTTATTTTGATGTGTTTTGGTTTTGTGATTATCCTGCTTGGGGTTTGTTGAGCTTCTTAGATGTGTGGATTTATATTCTTTTCTGTTTGGAATATTTTTAGTTATTTCTTCTTCTCCTTCTGTGACTCCAATTATATGTATGTTAGACTGCTTGATATTGTCCTGAATCTGAGGCTCTGTTCATTTTTTTAAGCTTTTTAAAAATCTCTCTTTCTTTAGTTTGTGTATCTTCCATTGCCTTGTTTTCAGATTTATTGTTGCCCTGTAGTATCTAATCTGCTATTAAGTATTCATTAAATTTTTCATTTTTTTTTTCATTTCTAGAAGTTTTATTTGGTTCTTTATAATAGTTTCTATTTCTTTCCTCTTTGTGTTTTTTTTTCTTTAAATCTTTAATATTTTTATAGTAGCTGTGGTAAAGTCCTCATCTGTTCATGTTATAATTTATGTGACGTATGGGTCTATTTCCATTGACTAATTTTGGATCACACTTTCCTCTTCTTCGCTTCTTGATTACATGATGAACATTGAAATATTATGCTGTTTAGTTTCTTGAGTTTTGTTGTCTTGCTTTAGAAAATATTGAGTTTTGTTCTGGAAGACCATTAATTGACATATGAATCAGCCCAAAATTTTAGAGGCTTATTTTTAAGTTTTGTTACGACAGATTTAGAGAAGTTTGGTCCAGTAGGAGTTTCTGCAATGATGGAAATGTTTTATATCTGTGCTTTCCAATTGGTAGCCACTAGTCACATTTGGCTATTACATACTTGAAATGTGGTTAGTGCAATTGAGGAACTAATGTTTTTATTTAATTTTAACTAATTTAAATTTAAATAGCATGTGGCTAGTGGCTACTGTATTGGACAGCACAGACTTAGAGTAAACTCTCTTCTTATGCCAGTTTATCCTTACTCTTAAGGAGTAACCTTTCTAGGGTCTTTATATTGATTAAATGCCCAGGTGTTTAGCAAGGTCTCCTAGTGCAGTACAAACTCTTGTACTTGTTTAGCCTATAGCTCCCCAGTATTCTTTAGGCAGAAGTTGTTCTTCCTGGCCATGTGGAGTCTGACTGTACACATGTGCAGCTTAATATTCTATTGAACACTCAAGTGGACCCCTTTGCAAATTTCTAGAACTCTTTCTCTGTATTCTTCCCAACGTATTCCAGCTTCCTCAGCCTCCTTAAACAACCATCTCTATCTCATCAGCTTAGTGAGACCTTCTTCCTCCACTTGTATTCCCTACCTCTGGGCAGCAACCCATAATGTACAATGCAGAAAGTTGGGGTGATACAAGACTTATCTCATTTGTTTCCCTTCCTCTCAGGGTTTACAGTACTGCACTGCCTATTGTTCGGTATCTGAAAAGCTTAATTTATTTTAGTCCAGTTTTCTAGTTGTTTTATGGCAGAAGGACTAGTCTGGTGCCAGTTACTCCATCTTGGCCTGAAATTAGTAGACTACATCTTATTAACACCTTTCCTCATCTCAAAAAGGGGTGGGTAGGAGTTTGGTTTGTTTATTTTTTAATGGAATGGAATAAACAGTCACTATTTTAAAATCCACCTATACCTTCTTCTATTGTACTGTCACTGCCCGGTAGCCAGTTCTTTCCCAATCCTTACAACAGCCCACTGAAGAAGACAGTATTGTTATCTCCATGTTACATATGAGAAAACTGAGACACAGAGAGTTTAGGTAACATTCACAGGATCACACAACTAGTAAATGGCAAAACTGGGATTTGTATGCAGGTAGTCTGGCTTCAGGGCCCATGTTCTTAAACACTACTGAGAAACTTTCAGAGGACCTAACAATGTGAAGAGTATACATTTGAGTATTTGGTATATAAACATTTATACATATACAGTCACATATAAACAAGATTCACACATTTAAATCAATAATGTTTGGCTTACTTTAGAATATGGAAGAATCTATAATCTGCATAGACCTGTTAACCTCTAAGGGAACTCTAGAAAAGGCTTAAAGGAACAAAAAGAAAGAATATACTCTTACATCATTGTTTTATGAAAGCATAATCACCTTGTAGTATATAGTCAGCTATCTTAGGAAACATAGTACTGTTATGAGTTAATTTTATCCCCATTTCAGATAAAGAAACTGAAACTGAAAAAAGTTAAATGACTTTCTTGGTATCACACAGCTAGTAAAGGGATTGGAACCCAGTCTGAATCAAAGAATCATCTATGTGGATTGTCATCGCAATGTTATTTTTTAAATGAATAAGTGAAATGTTGGAAACAACAGTAGGGATAGTTGTTAAGTAAATCATGGCACAATATAAGTTTTTAAAAAAAATGTTGAAGAAAATTATTTATTGATAGAAAAGCAGTAGGTAAAATATGTGTGTTTGAAACATATGTTTATGTGAAGAAAGATGCCTTTGCTCTTGGTTTATCCCTACACAAACACTGAAACATACCATAATTGATAAACATATTGAGACTTAAGGTGATATTGTTCCAAGGAATTATAAGGAAAAATACTTACTTTATGGTAGTTTCTACTCTGAAATAGACTTTCTTAAGAGATGATTTCTGTTTGTCTTTAAAGCCTAAAATTTCTATTTTCTCTCCCGAAGAACTTTCATTTTGCCAATTCCAAATGTTTATGAAACTAGATTTTCTTTTATAAATGATTTATGTCCTGTTTAATTTTCCTGGAAGCTGTTAGCAGGGGTCTGCCTGGTAACAATTAGTTTAAAACAAAAACATTTTTTTAAAAAAGGAAATTCTTTTCTAGGGAAAATTATAGGCTCCATGTTTTCCAATTCTGAAATCTTTAATCCATCTTCACTTGTAAAAATCACTAACATGTTTAGATTGGCTTTTCATTTATCTAAATAGCTGTTATAAGAAAGAGTAATGTTGAATAAAGAGAAATATGTGAAGGCAGGAGAGAAGAAAGAACAGATCTCCGCCCTCCATTTCCTTTTATTCAGAAGGCATATGCATGTAGCAGCTCTAGTACTACAGCAGAAAAGGTGAAGTAAATAAAGTAGGCATGGGCACAGTTCCAGGTTTTGTGACTGATCCTATTATACTGAAACCATGCCAGCTCCGTGCCAACTTCTGAATAGCCTCTTGCTACTTGAGGTCAGCTACTAAAGCAAATTTAATCTGGTCCTGAACCTTCCATTCTGTTTCAAAGAATGAGCTTCCATGAAGATATAGGAACTTGAAGAGCATCAAGATATGAAAAAGTATTTTTGTCTATTTCTGTTATTTCCAGTATAGTATTGTGGGATTTCCTTTGTAATATATGATCACCTGATGTAAGAATTCGGTAAAGTATAGGAAAGGCAAAGCCTGATTTCTCTTCTTTTACCCTTACTTGTAGCAACTGCCCCTAAGTCATAGTTACCGTGGTTATTAAAGTAATCTATTCATGAGGAATTGCTGTGTTGTGAAAATTACAAGAATATTTATAAATGTTGTTCTTCCCCTCACATGTTTTCTTTGAGGGGGAAGTGTATTAGACAGGCCCTTTTTCACATCTAAAACTAAAAGTCTACAACACTATAACCAAAAAATCTTTTTTTTCTACTCTAAGTGCAAACCATTATTTTAAGGTTATTTTAAATATTAGTACTTTTTAAAAGACTATATTACTTGAAATTCACTTTAGAGATGTTGCCCAGATGTTGCCCTTTAGCTGTCATTTATTAAAGTGTTTAAATTTAAAAATAACTTGAGAGAACTTGTTTTTGTCAGTGTTGTCAGATATTAGCCAGTTATATTAACATTAATTTTTCATATTATGACATCTGTTCTTAAAGAAAAATCAGAAAATTCAGATTAGCACAAAGATCATTAAAAAATTACACCCATTTAGAAATAATTAAGACAGAAGAAAAGAGGAAGGAATCAATAAAGATAAAAGATGTAGTTAGTGTACTTCATCTGTTTTTAAGATGCACATCTTTTTAAATTTTAACATCTCTGAAATCAGAATGTGTGTGAAGGAGTTTAACTGCCTTTCTTTTTTAGTGCTACATATAATAGTGATGCTTCTTAAATGTGACAGTCATATTCAATGAAATATAACAAAAAAGATTTATTGTAATTTTTGTATAGATCCTTCTAAATAGAATAAGGAGTCTAAGGAACAGAACTGCATTGCACAAAGTGTTTGCACTGATTTGAGGAAGCATTTCAAATAGCAAAATGCCTCTCTGGAACTGGTGTCTAGGACATGCCAAACTCTGATTTCATTTCTGCCATCATCTCTTCCTCTCCAGTGGAAAAGTACAGTCATTGATGATGTTTTAAGGGAGAAAATAGGTGTTAAGCTTAGAAAATTTTTGATAGAGTGACTCATGCTCTTGTGTAATATTTCTTGTGACATAGTTTCATTTTTTGAATAGTAAATATTTCTATTTTGTGATCTTTCATGTCTTTCTATTATAGCATAAAATGAGGACAGAGCTGTTTAATTCATATAACACTGATATATAATCAAATAGCTTTTTCAAACTTATCCTATAAATATCTATATATTATTTAAATGCAAAGCAAGTATCATGTATATAATATGTATTTTATCTTTTACTCACTATTTTATTTTCATAAGACCTTTAGTTTTGTTTTTTTAACCAAAAATTTAATAATTTCTTCTATTTATATATACATGCAGGAAATACTAAAGAATGAAAAATACAGAGAAGAAATAAAAACAACGAGCAAAGATTATCATGAAAAGGAAAAACACCTTAGTAAAGAGACCAAGGAACTCTTGGCTCCACCAGTTCAAACTCAAATTAAAGGTCATGCCTCTGCTCCATACTTTGGAAAGGAAGAACCCTCAGTGGCTCCCACCAGCACTGGTAAAACCTTTCAGCCAGGATCCTGGATGCCACAAGACGGCAAGAGCCACAATCAATGAATGCACTATGATAAAATAATTTCATTTATATGGATGACTATTTTAATAATTAAAAGGAGTAAAAAGTTACTTTGTATTTTCTGAATGTACAATAGTTCTCTATTCCATGAAGAGATCATTTTTAGAATGCATAAGAAATGTGAGATTATGAACCATAGAAGGCTAACTTCTTTTAGACTTAATCCTTCATTTGATTTAGTCATCATTCTGCTTATGAATTTGCTTCGATTTGTTTTTCCCTCCTTGGGTTACTCCCTTGAGAGGTGTAATGCTCCCTTGTAGCTGTGAATGCTCAGTACATTTTGGATCATTAAGATAATTTAGGAACCACCCTCAGATATATCTTGCTAGAAATAAGGGTAAATAGTGAGCTCTCCCAAATTATAAAAGAAAAAAAGTGAAAACATTTTTATTTCTGGAGAAGTACCATGTAGGATTCTAAAGGACTAATCAAAAATGTGAACTTGGATAAAACATGCAGGAAAAGAAAATTCAGTTGATAAATGAAACAGAAGCCATAAATACCTTGATGAGAAGATGAGACAAAAGCTAGCTTATGGTGGGATTGTGGTTGGAGTTTGAAGAGAAGAATTAGGACCAATATAGGTAGACAATTCATCACAAAAGCATGAAAGGACAGTAAAGAGAGAAATGGAGTTCCACGAGATCTAAAATTACTTTGGAAAATGGAAAGTAGAGGACTCTCAGAAAGCAGAAAGCAATTCCACTGATAGTTGGGACTCCAGTGGCTTATATATTAAAGAAAAATGTACACATAAAAATGTACACATTAAAACACTGATTACATAATAAAAGTATTTTTAGAGGATCATGCGTTTTCTGGAGTGCACAAACAAGTTTTGCTGATATTATAATATAGAGTCTTTCTCACACTGTTTGGTATATAATACAAAAGTACTTCAAATAGTTCATGGAAAAATTTGTCTTTTTAAGATTTGTATGTCTTTTAATTCTATTTTTCCACAAACTTTTTGAAGTACCTTTGTAGGTGTACAATAAATATTTATTGGATGAATGACCCAAATTTTTATGCTTAGTTGAGTGTTAACAATGAATTCCTAAAAACACATAGATTAAAATTTTTATTTAATAGCAGGTAAAAATTTTAATTGGTAAGAAACACACTACAGAAAACTACAACTATTATAAGCATTCATACTAAAACAAGTAATCAAACGACAACATCACTACAACATACTTAATAACAAAAAACCCCTAGGTGATAATACCAATGTTGTAGCAGCCCTGTTAATATCACGTTAAACAGTTTGTCTTATTACATCATTACAAAGTGATATTACATTTTGTCATAGAGGCAAAAAAGGAACTCGCCACTAGATAATATAAAAGGAAGTATAATTTGTAGTGTGATTGGATTATGAGTTGAGATTTTCTTAAATACTGGATTGTAAGGAAACTAATAAATGTTTTAACACACTAGTGTTTCTACTGCCAAATAGCTAGCTACTAGCTATTAATTGTATTCTATATATGTTTGGCAAATGTTTCCCATACAGTTTTCATAAATAACATACGGCAGAATTTAATTTTCAATTTTATGGTTTTCATTTTAAAATACCTGTCTTACATAAGTAGCAAAAGCCAAATCTTTCTCTTGTGGGAAAATGCCATATGTTAAACTAAGATGATAATGCTGGCCCACCATTATTAGGAAATACTTTCAAGGGGGCCGGCCCGTGGCTCACTCGGGAGAGTGCGGTGCTGATAACACCAAGGCCACGGGTTCGGATCCCATATAGGGATGGCCGGTTTGCTCATTGGGTGAGCATGGTGCTGACAACACCAAGTCAAGGGTTAAGATCCCCTTACCGGTCATCTTCTTAAAAAAAAAAAAAAAGGAAATACTTTCAAGGTGATTTTGAAAGGTGGGAATTAAGTTTATAATAATCCATCCATACTTCTTTCCTCCAGGCTAATTTGTTTAAGATGACTGGTTGCACTGGTAGGTTGTGTGAGAACACAGTTAAATCTCCTATGTAAAAATATAACTGTAATCTTGGCCTAATTAAAATTTGCCTTTCTAAACTTTTTTTTTTTTAAATACTTGGTTCTTAAGCCAGACACATGCAAAGCAGAATTAAAATATTAAATAATTAGCTTGTCTACCACTATCATATTTCACATTTTAAATAGTTATACTTTGAACATTTACAAATTTTTTATTATCAAAATGTCTTTTCATCTGTTCAAGACCAGACTTCAAGCCTATGCCCAAAGTTGTTTAATTTCACAAGTAAAAATGTTAACCTAATTTAAGAATATCATATATACCTTAAGTACTCTCTGAAATAAATCCTTCCTGACTTTCTGTGCCTCTGCATATCGTATGTTTTTGGTTTTTTACAGTAATGGGCTTAACATTATGCAAACTGCTGAAGTGTAGAAAGTGTTGTTGGCTATTGGATTTAATCATATAAACCTAGCCTATTAGCTATATCCTAGATATTTTAAGTTAAAAACCAACCAAACTGGAGAAAATCCTTTTCTATTCCTACTTTTACTAATAGATTTCTGGCTGTCATTTTATTTTACTAACCTTGAATCAGTGCCGTTATATAGATCTTTTTATTTAAAATGTAACCTGAATTTAAACCAGGCTTTCTCAAACTTATGTTCTTTGGGGAAGAGGCATAAAGGCGAGTCTGTAGTAGTCAAATTAAGTTAAAAGATTCCAAAAAATCATGCAGGAAAGAAACCTGTCCAGGTTTTACTTATGTTCCCCAAACTTTTGTATTTCAGCGTGAAATCCCTTTTAATGTGTTTGAGAAATGCAGAATTTATCTCTAAATATTTATTCCAGATATGAAGTAAATCAGTGATTCAGTTGCAAACATGAAAACAATACATCCTAATAGGATCAAATTTCCTCTGAGAACCAGATAAAATATAAAGTACCCCTTGCCACTTTCCTTTACTTCGTGTAATGAAGGAAGGAATTGGGTGAGGCACTGGTAATTATAATTTATTTCAACATTAGGTTTCCAGCTTACAGCTTCCTAAGCTTATTTCCAGTTTGTTACTGTAAAGAAACAAAAGTAAAACATGTCCTTACACATCTGATATACAGTAGGGCCATGCTTAAGTTTATCACATGGTCCAAATTCTAACACACAAACATCTATTTAATTTTTGTTTTATTTTATTTTAGGTAAAATGTTTGTTACAGGCAGCCTGGGGACAACTTGCTTTTTCCCCCCAAAACCAGCCATAAAAAGGTAATAGATTGTATTCAGTTCTTAGAACTTCAGAAACAGCACAATTAAATAGGAAAGCAAATTTTTTAAAGAAATATTCTAGATAATAGTAAATGGAATTCTTTCAACAATTGTACTATTTGATTCAGTGAAATAAGATGGATTTTTCTGAAGAATCTCAAACCTCACAATATTCTCTATTTTAAACACCTCCCCACCACCACACACACACACAGCCACAAATACTATAAAACTTTGTTGATCTCACAGGTATAAAAAGGCTCTGTAAATGTTGGGAAAAGCGGAGTAACAAATGTCAAACAAATACAAAATTGGCATGTGTTAAGACTTTCATAGAAATTATAGAAAAAAGACTTTTAAATACCTTTAAACGGTCACAACAGAACCAATGAAACCACAGCTTTAGTAGATAACTGAGAATTATAACGACTAGATTCTTTGCTTCAATGCTTCTACTCTAAAATGTGGCCATATACAAAATATATATCACACACACATATATAAATTCTTTCCATGAACAACTCAACTGCTGGAAACTGTATTTTAGACATATCTTAACCTCATTTTTCTTAAACTGGGCTCTGTAGACCCAAGGTTTTAATTTCAATGATAATAGAGAAAGTATTTCCTAGATGACCTGAGTAACTAACTCATAACTACAACCTAAAATAATAGCATTACGTGTTGTTCAAACTGATCCACAACCAGTCTTCGGGGTCCTGAGGTTCTCAAACTTGAGAGGTGCTGTCCTAAACTTTTACAAGAGTGCTTAGCTATAAGTGAAATTCATAACTCTTTGAAAAATCTGACTTTCATAACATATCTCACTTAAATTATTACCCCCCCCAAAAAACACAAAAACCTAGAACCTCTTTATAAAAAGTATCAAATTTATTTCAATATCTAGTTTTATTTTAAAATTATAGAGTCGGACAATTTTTTTAACTGAAAATTCATTATCAGAGGTGCAGAAAACATTAATAAGCTATTAAATAGTACTGACAGTGAATAAAATTACTGAACCATGCATTTATAAAAGCCATGTTTAATAGTAAAAAGTTCCAGTTATACTATTTAATTGAAAACACTTTAGATCTTTACTTCTAATTATAGCACATTCTCATTTTAACATAATTTATTCCTTTCCCCCAACTGCAACTATGCCCAACAAAATTATTCCAAACTTTAAGCCTTTCTTTACCACTTATGAAATATGACTTAACTGTTACTCTTTAAGAGTTCTTTAAAAGAAATTTGAAATTTTAATTTTCACTTTGAACTTGTTTGATCAAAAAATTCAGGACATCACTACCACATAAGTTAAAGAATGGAATAAAAAACAAAAGTGGTATCTATATAACCAGCAAATTATGTGATAAGACATTTGAAATATTTTACAGTTCTACATATTAAGAGAATAAACTGGCTCCAAGTTACTATAGTATTTGGTATTTTTACTGCAAGCTTTAAATAACAGTGCTGCTCTTCTCAACAAGTCACCTCTAAGAAAATGGCAGCGCTCATAAGTAAAAAAAGCTGTTATATCCAGTAGGTGGTATTCTAGTCAGGATAAGAGAATTCTTTATAAAATTAGGTTTCAAAAATGCAGAATGTCTTGATAATTACCACTGTCTCAAAGGCTGAAATCAGAAAAATGCAGAAAATATTACTTTGCTTTGAGAAAGGCAGAAATGATTCTATTCCAACAAATAAGCAATAATGATAAAAAGGTATGATTAATATACTGTATCTCTTTTAAGCCAAAGCATACTCTTCACCTCAGAGAGGAAAATTATGACTTTAACATTCTTAATTTCCTTTGTCCTGAACAGGATCCCATTTTAAATCTTAATTTGAATACAGTTCATAATCTAACGTCGTTTTTCTCCACAAGATGTTTTCACTGCAATATGTAAGCTGCTAAATGGCAAATAACTAAATCAGTTATAAAAAAGAATTTGTACCTTACTAAATGCTAATTTACAATAACTCAATAGATAACAAACTTCTATACCCAAGCCTAAAAGTTACAGTACTGATATCAGAACTAACTTGATTCTTCCATATAGTCAGATTTCGTTTATGAAATAATACTGTCATAAAATCCAAAGGAATCTTAGTGCATTCTTTCAAAGCTGCATAATTTTCCAAATGATTTTCCTCTGGTTGCAAAGCCTGTTCATTTTTTCAATCCTTTTTTAGTCGTTTAGCTTTTGCAATATTTTCTTGACGTTTTTGCTTCTTCTTTTGCTCCTTCTCCCTGGCTTCAATCATCTTGGCCAATTTCCAGGAGAGTACAGCACTTGCTAGGAACAGTGGAGTAAGGGCCAAAATAACTGTTGTAAGGAAGCCGTATGGGTCCTTTGCAGCCCATTCCACAACATACTCAGCCCAAGCCTTTATATCAAACATCTTTGTAGCAGTCTTAGGAAAACTGTGGGGGCAGAGGAACAAAACAACAGGAGAAAGACTATGTGGTTAATCAAATTTTGAAAAAGTTACACAACCAGTTAACCGAGAATTCCATTACCACGCATTAGTTTGTTTTATAGAAAAGTACTAGTTAGTTCTATTTCAGTAGAGTAATATCTCCAATTAGGAAAAAATAATTCAACTAGGACAACCAGAATAATTGACAAGAGATGTAAAGTTATAGAAGATAAAAGGAAAAATCATGTGATTGTCACAAAGACTATGCATTCTCACATTCCTCCTATATTCAAGACAAACTATTTAGCTGCAGACTTTTATTTATTTATTTATTTTTTTGTCTTTTATCTTTTTCCGTGTCCGGCAACGGATCCAACCCTCAGTGTTGCCCCTGTACCGGACCCCGGGGACCGGCAACGGGACCGCAACCCTCGGTGCTGCTCCCGCGCCTCGCTCAGCCAGTGAGCGGGAACCGGTCTGTATGTGGGATCCGAACCCTCGGGCGGGAGCGGCGCACTTATCCAGTTTAGCTGCAGACTTTTAAAGTGCTACATACTCATTCCAGGAAACAGCTGAATCCTGTTTATCATTTTTTGGCATATCCTTAGTACTAGTAAGTACTAATTAACAAAAATACAAATCATCAAATTTGGTGTTTGAAAAGGACAAGCACAGAGCATATGAAATGCTCTCAAGAGAAAGGGAGGTAATAGATGGCTATTTCCATGAATGGAAAAGAGAGGGTAAAGGAGCCATGATGATATCCACATTCATATGCCAAGAGATATAAGCAAAAAGTGATATGCTATTTTATGCCTTTTCACCTTTGAGAATCCCTGTTGGAATAAACATAATTTAATAAATGAGAAAAGTAGCCATAACAGGTACCATGAATTTTGTTCATTTTGAGTTGGTAAAGGAGGGCCATCTGCCAAATGAGGATGGTGTGGAACTGAGTGACATTTTCTTTTTTGCCCCAAAGGCTTTTCATGTTTGTGTCAAACTCTGTTCAAAATGGAGAATTAGAATACCTGGGTAGGGAATAAGTGTACATAGAGACACTTACGTTTCAGCTGGGATAAAAAAATTCATGTACCTTAGGCTTGAGTAGTGATGTCTAACTTTGTCCTGGGATTATTAGTGAGCCAATCACAATTTCAGATGACCCTTGGTTGGTTGTGTTGTCTTCTTCATTAGTTCTATCGGACACTTCTGAGAGAAGGTTTAAATTCTACATAGTAGGTGAGTTGAAAAGAATAAAAAAAAATTAAGTAACAACTTTTCACAGTAATTGTAATAAAATTTTAAGTGGAAAATTTTTAATTCTATATGTGCAACCTATAAATGACATGTAAAATTTCGCGTCTGCTGCCGGGGACCAAGGAGTGGGCCAGGAGGCGCGGGGCGGCCTCGGGGAGCGCGTCCGACTCTCCCGGGCCTCTGCCTTTGCCCCCCGAGGTCAGTCGGGAAACAGCCCTCCGGCCGCGCTGAAGCCGGACGGTTAGAGCAGGGTCCCTATGGGCGTTCCTGAGCAAAGAGCGACGGCCAGAAAGGAGTTGGTCCCTACAAGCTGCCCAAAGTCAAGGCGAGGGTCACACAACGAGCCTTGAAGGATTCTGGGGAATTCATCCTGGTCCGCACCACACCCCATGCTCCTCTTCTCCTGGTCCTGAGCAAAGAGCGACGGCCAGAAAGGAGTTGGTCCCTACAAGCTGCCCAAAGTCAAGGCGAGGGTCACACAACGACCCTTGAAGGATTCTGGGGAATTCATCCTGGTCCGCACCACACCCCATGCTCCTCTTCTCCTGGTTGGACAATAGTTTAGTTCTCACATGAAAGAGACAGAGAAGCTGGGCGGTGATGGGTCCACTGAACCAAGGGGAAATGCAGCCGTGCTGTGTGAAACAGGGCTTTTGTTTTTAAGAATCTAACTCATTTCACAAAAGAACGGTCGATACTTGCCCAAAGTATACTTGATGATAAATAATCAGACTGTCGGTGCTTAATGTTCCCATGGGTACTTATTATTTCAATGCACAAATAAAGGGATGTGAAAGTCAACAAGCAGAAAGGGTGAGTTAATATTGTCTTCTAATTTATAGGAACTGAAAAACTTGCTCTGGTTTGGTTGGTGACCAAATTTTGTGATTGCTTGCACTTGAACTGCTCTGACTGCCTCTGGCAAATGTTGCAACACCTCTTCACTGTTGTGTGCCAAATAAAGCAAGTTTTTATTCTTGAAAGACTGTAGAATGTTCTCTTTGAGGAGCTAGCTGTAACATGTATAACTAATTTAGGATAACAACAGTAACTATTATTTATCAGGGAACAGGCTTTTGGCAGATAATCTTACTATATAAAAAACTGTTCGTTGGGCATATAATAATGTTTGTATGTTGTATTACCAGCAGCTGTTTTCTTACTCATTCTTGTTTGAAAACCTGGATGATTTCAAAGTCTATGCTGCTTAGACCTAGCCTGTACCTGTAGTAGCCAGAAAAAGCAAACCCAGTCACTGGATTGGGTGCATTGAAAACTTTACTTGCTAGAGGTAACTGATTTTTTTTTTTAAACTTGCCCAAGTAGTAAATCCCGGATGGGGTCAGAATTTATTCTTTCAACATCCTTCACTCCAGAGGCTGATGTGTGTGTGCGTTTTATTTTTATCATGGATAGACAGTTTTTCAAATTACTGCCTCCCAGCAGTTCCTCTGTTGTATCCCTGGTTAAAAGCACAGGACTCTTGAGCAGGAAGAAAAGGCACATAAGTAGATCACCTTTGTAGCTCTTTGGCTGTAATCTAGACCAGGCCTTCACGGTCTGATTTTACTGATCTAATTTCTACTTAATATCAGGGTGGGGTACAAGCCCAGGAGCAGCATAGGGGTTGCCACAGAGGACCTCCTTACTGCAATCTGCATTGCCTTAAGTAAGGGTGGTGTCAAGATTGATCCGATGCTGTGGACTACTCTAGTGAGTAGTCTTTCCTTGTGAGTTGAGAGTCACAGGTCTTAGCACTGTGATAATCATTCTGAGCCTGTATCCTGTTCTGTGTGTGGAAGGTGTACGAGGTGATCCCTAGTGCCATTTTAGCTTCAAAATCCGAACTGGACTAGATTTGGCCATTTTCCTGACTCATGCTTCATAAACAGCAGCATAATAAGGTATTTAGTAGAAACATCATTGCCAGTTTTCTTAAGACCTTATTTTTTATTTGAAAAGATGCTGAATTTGCTTTTTATTCTCTCTCAAACGTCTTTTAAAATACCAATTTAGAATAATAAAACAAGAGCTGCTTTATTTATTTTTAAGAAATAAAATAAGTTATTCTTATTCATGTAACTTTAACCAAATTAATAAAACCTTACAGTATTAAGTAGGGTCTACCTTTGCATAAGAATAATTCCTGTGTAGCATATCATACTACCAGCCTGATCAACACTAGTGTGTTCTATTGTAATTATATTTTGTAAATGGAGTCATAAAATTCTAACAGGTTTTTCTCTTGAGAAGGAAGGTAAGCTCTAGCAGTTTTGTGCTATTTGTTTGCTAAAAAGTCTTTTTCTCTTGGTTTGTACAAAGTTACATTTCACTCTAACCCATGTCAGTTGTGAATAAGTGAAACCGGAGATTCTACTCATAATACTAGTAACAATAATAATATAATAACAATATAATAATTTAGTCTTTCCTAAGAAACTTTGAGAGCTCTCTCACCTGCACATGTGCTTATTTCCTGCAATAATTCTTTACAATTTGACTTATTTTGATAGAATTGGTTTTTTCCCTAAGTTTTATTTTGCAAGGTTTTTTTTTCCCATCGAAACACAATGTAAATACATTTCTTAATAGGCACATTTATGTAATTTTTAAAAAGTAGTCATGTTTCAGTGATATTTGAAAGATCATACTGAAGAATAATAATTTTTTGAAAGCTATTTATTGAGTACTTACTCTGTATCAAGTACTGGGCTAAGTGCTTCCCATCTGTTATAGCTAATCTTAATAGTAAACAACCCCACATGATTGTGTTCTTATACCCATTATATAAATAAGGAACCAGAGCCTTAAAAAGTAGAGCAGGATTCTAAACACATCTGGCCAAAATCTCTGCTTGTTTTTAATATCCAAAAACTTCACCAAAAAATGCAGATTTCATAAAATAAAACTTTTTTTGCATTCTGTAATTGTTAATTGATAATAACTAAAATCCCTCCATATTTCAAAATTGCCTGCCCAGGTGGTGGCAGCATGTCTCCAAGAGCTAATGTCTTGGGGGAGGTTTTTTCCAACCTTGTCAGTTGATTTGCTTCCCCTGGCAGCTTGCCAGAATGGGGATCTGAACCCTTGACCTGGTGTTATAACACCATGCTCTAACCAATGGAGCTAAGCGTCCAGTCCTTGGTTTGCTTCTTTGTCTCACATACATAACCTATCATCCTCTTAACTTCTCTGTTGGGCCCTTTCTCTACTATTAGACCAGCCCATCAGTGGTTCATCTTCCCATTATGCTCATCTTCTGAATGGGTCACACTCTGCCAATTTCCTTTCAACCTGTTTTACCTACAAAATATCACCACGTTATTTTCTAGAAAACTAATTTAGGCCTCAATGGTTGTTATTTGGCAGAAACACTCTTAAACTAAATATTAGCTAATATTATTAGGAAATACTTACTTAAATTAGAAGGCATGCTTCTTACACATATGGGATACACCAATCAAGGAAGTAATGAAAAGCTTTTGAAAGAATTAGTTTTCAAAATAAGAACAAGATTTGGTAGGGAGTAGTACAAGGTTATATAATTCGGAAAGAATGCACATAAATATATAGCAGCATAACTTGTTTAACCTTCTTTAGCCAAAAATTGCTTAGAACATTCTTTTCATATCTTGCAGGGCTACTGCGTTCCTAGAGGTTTTAAATCAAGTGCTACCTTGTCACAAAAGGCTTCTCAACTCCTATTACTTTTTTTTTTTTTTAAAGAACATTTACCTCAATGTGATATCTTACTTGTTTACTGGTTTTTTGTCTTTTTTTCCCACTATAATGTAAGCTATATGGAATCAGTTACCCTAATACCTAGAACATTGTTTTAAATCATTGATTTTAAGATATGGCATTGCTACTTACAAATAAAACTGTTTATGTTTGAATGAATCACGAAATAATTAAAATCCTGGGTATTTGTGAAGCTCATATTAAAGTACCAGTGTTGGAGTATGTTTCTTTTCTTTTTTTTTTTTTGTCTTTTTTGAGACTGGCTGCAACGCGCTCAGCCAGTGAGTGCGGTGAGCGCACTGGAGTATGTTTCAAATGTGATAAGAGATACCCCAGTAAGAAGAGGTCTAAAGATTAATGAACGTTTTGGGAAAGGTTAAAGTAATTGTGGTTATCTTGTTAATGAAAGAAAACTAGTTACTTAATGATTTCCAAGTATGTAAAAGTATTTACAGGAAAGTAGCGATTCATCATCTCTACTGATAAGAGAGAAGGAATTACTCCTAGACTATAGGTGCTAAGATTTAAGATAAGAACAGGCTAGACTAGAGATCTAAATAGAGATCTTTGAAAATGGGATGAGAGTGTATATGCAGACCAGATGCCCTCTCTAGATATTTTCCAGCCTTATGATTTCCAATGCAGATTGCAGGAGAAAGATTAGATAGCAGGTGTTTCTCTTGCTGATTATTCCTTGCTGCTCAAGGCTATTTCCATACATTTTAGAACCAATTCAGTGTGCTTTTTGAACACAGTCAATACAGGTGGTTATATATGGCTGCTTTGGGTAGTCTATAGAATTTTGTTCACATAATACTGGATACCAGGTGTCTGCTTTTTTAATACCGAAACTTTACATTTACAGTGCTTAATCTCCAGAATGCACTATACATACACATGCAGCATACTATTTCCCTGTAGAGGACACCCTTTTGGAGGTAAAATGTCCAATAAATCCTTCTGAAACCCTGGGTTGCAGTCCTGCTAAAGTTATGAGACCCTAAGCTTTCTTGCTAATCTAGAGGGTCAAATATTAGGCCTATCCCTAAATGATGTAATTATTTTATCTATAAGTTATCTTTTATTTCTGTGCTTGGTTCTCCTAGCCCTTTGTCGTGGATTCAGTTATGTCCCCCCGAAACTCACTGAAGCTTGAATTGTGTCCCCCAAGTGTTACGTATTGCAAACTTGGCCCCCACTGTGACTGTTAAAAGGGTGGGAAATCCTATTATGGTCATTGAAAGGTGGAGCCTTGATGAGGTAATTAGATTGTGGACCATGCTGTAGTGAATGGATTAAAAATGGTGGTCAGGGGCGTGGTTCTGAGGTCTTTAAAAGGAGAGGAGAGTCTGTCTCTCTCCCTCCACTCTCTCTTCTCTGACATTTTTGCAGTGTGATACCCTGCCATCACTGTCACCACAAACAAGGCCTTCACCAGCTGGGTTTCCTGGACTTTGGACTTCCCAGCCTCAGAAACTGTAAGCAATAAATATCGTTTTCTTATAAATTACCCACGTTCATGTATTTTGTTATAAGCAATGAAAACAGACTAATATACTCTTAAACAGGAATTGCTGTCCAATTGGGAAAATTAATCCATGTATAAGAAGCCTTCTGTGTACAAACTTTGTATTGCAAAAGCAGCCCCTAGCATCATCACCTTCACCAAGTAGCATTTTAATTTGAGCCTTCTGACTTCACGTAAGCAAGCTGCATGTTAAAGATATAAAAATCTTTAACTGCATTTGCTGTATGATATTGTCAGGGACCTTGTCATATACAGTACCCTTTATATAAAGTCCCATGTAAGATATTTTAAAATGTGATTCTAAGAAAAGTTTTGGAAGCCAGTTTTTGATAGATATGTCTGTCTTTGATTTGACTGTCAGGAAGCTCAAGAGCCAAATTTGAAATTCATGTTTAATATCTATCCTAACCCACATACTTGCATTTCTTTTAAAATATATTTTTCCTAGAACAGGTGTCCTGTATCATTATTATATATGTTCATGTAGTAAGGCACCTTAAGTCCTTTGTGAAATAAGATAGGATGTAGGTTGCCTGTAGGTAAAGTGTTTGGAGCTCAGAACTTTACATAGACACCCTTGATATGTAACAAGTATTCATTAGTTAAATTTTCCCCACTGGTCCTAACTTTTATGTTTATTTTTAAATTTTATGTTATAATCATTCACAACTAGGGAACTTAGGAAATTGTTTGGTATTACATCCCAAAGTCTAATTCTAAAAGTTAACTTGTATTTTAATAGCCCTCAATATACAGTAATGTGTACATCTGGAGTCAAGTTTAAAAAGTGAACAAAGGGCCGAGCCCGTGGTGCACTCGGGAGAGTGCGGCACTGGGAGTGCTGCAGCGCTCCTGCCGCAGGTTCAGATCCTATATAGGGATGGCTGGTGCGCTCACTGGCTGAGCACAGTGCGGCCAGTCTCGAAAAGGAAAAAAAAAAAAAAAGTGAACAAAAATGTACTGGTGCCATGCTATAAATATAGTTCCCTAAACCATCACTTACAGAACATATCTTTATTCCTCACTTAAAGACATCCTGATCCCAAATTCTTAAATTGCTTTTGCTGAGTTCACACTTTATGTGTTTAGGCTTCCTGACTTAAAGACAGGAAGTAAAACAGTCTGAAATTCAAAAGCTCCATTCTGATTCACACATGTCCTCTTAAAGTATAATAAATAATAGTGGTTAGTAGGATGAGTTTCTGGAGGCTTTGAATTTGGAGTTTTTCTAAATTTTTAGATTTGACCTTGATCAACTAATTTCCCCAGACAAAAAGTTGGACCAGTGTTCTCCTGAAATTCATCTCTAGGTTTTAGTATTGTAGGACTACACTGCAGTTGCAGAGTTGTATACTGTTAATGAATATAGGTATAAAAGAATCTGATTTATTGTCTCATGTGAACCAAGGAAATAACATTTTTGTGCCTGGGTTCCTATATCCATAAAATAGTATCAATAATGCCTATTTCTTTTAACACTAATTAATGAATAAACATGTAGCCTCCTTTTGATAATACAAAGGTTGTATTCTATAAAACTCAATTATTTGTAAGTTGATTCATTTGAGAGTTTACACAAACTCATGGATTTAATGTTATAAATAGTGGTTACAAATAGTTCCTCATTTGGCCTGTAAATGCATATTTGACACACAGCCTAAGTGGAAAGTGCCTCTGCATAAAAATGGTAGAGGGTAATTTTCAGTACTAGTAATAAAATAGTAAAAATTGAATGAATTTTTGATTGCCTTGTACCACAGTAAGATTTTATAAAGAGCAATGGAAAATGAATTTGTCTGGGTCCTTTTATTTTTTTTTTCCTAAGTTGTTATACCCTAGAAGGTATGAATGCTTTATCAGCCCTTTCTAACCATCTTACCTTATATGCAGTCCAGGAATCACTTTTTGTTGCATCTGTTTTCAAATTTGCTAAACACTTTTATGCCACAGGTAACTAAAGCTACACATGGGTCTATAAATTATTCGTGTGTGTATACAATGCATAATAAATATATTCACATACATTAATCTGTCATGTGTCCCTTCTTTTGTCCCCACTTTACTGTCCGTAGAATGAAGTACAAACTCCTTAGAGGAACTTAGTGATTCTTACCAGTCTGGTCCAACTTTCATATAATTCTTCAACATGATAGAAGACCATTTATTTCAAACCTCTGGATCTAAGAGATGCTTTCTAGTGCAGTGGTTGAGAGTATAGACTCTGGAATCAGACTACCTGGTTTGAATTCAAGCTCTGCCTCTTGCTAGGATGATAAGGCTACTATGAGACTGTACCTCACAGACCCCGCAACTACCAGAACCTTACCAAAGACCCCAGCTTCTGTGCTCTGAGACTACCTGGTTTGAATTCAAGCTCTGCCTCTTGCTAGGATGATAAGGCTACTATGAGAATGTACCTCACAGACCCCGCAACTACCAGAACCTTACCAAAGACCCCAGCTTCTGTGCTCTGAACTCCATCGCTTTGTTTGTACTGAGACCTTGCCTCTCACAGCTCAGTGGCTGAGCCTGACAAAAGATATTAAGGCAGACCTGTTTCTAGGAGACACAAGATTCCTCTGATAGCCAACTTAGGCCCAAGGACTCCCCCACTGCTTTGCCAAAGCTTCCTTATGCTGCATGGCAGTCTAGGACACTTCCACCCAACCTTCCTTCCCTTACACTTTGGGTCAGACTTTCATTGTACTGTGCTAGTCTACCTAGTCTTTCCCAGCTTCTTCCTCATCCTCTTCTCACAGATGTTTCCCCTGATAAAAATCTTACACATTTAATCCAGTCTTGGCGTCTGCTTCTGAGGTGGTAAAATTGGGACAGGCCCACTTATTACCAGGCAGAGCAAGAAGAAGCCACCCTGGTTGGTAGGTGGGGCACTTACAGTCCCTGGCATAAGGTTGCAGCTTAATTGCTTAATTTCACCTGGGACAGTGTCCCAGTGGAGGGAGATAGTGTGGTAGGTGTGATAATACAGGTATTTGAAAATAATGACTACAGAGACAAGAGAGGTGGCTGGTTACTGCTGACTTGTGTTGAAGTGCTACAGAAGGAAAATGAGAAACAGAACTGTTAACAAGCAGTTAATAGCTAAGTGTGAGAGGCTTTATGGTAATTTATAAAGAGGTTTTTATCACCTGTAGTGAAAGGATAGATTCCGTTGAACCGCAGGCTTAACTCATTAAGTGTCACAGAGCTCCAGCGAGATTTGAGCATTGAATATTCAGCTCAGGCAGATGTGTTAATGTGAAGGTGAAGAAACCTAGGATCCTGAACATGAGGTGAGGTCATCTGGATGGATGACCCTGTGCCTCCCCCTGGTTCCTCTGATCTAACTAGCATGTCTGCTGTGCTGGAAGATGCAGAAGCCTCTTGCCACAAGGCAGTAGTCCTTTCTCCCTCCTCCCCAACTGCCTCCCACTTCCTTTCCTGGCTGCCAAGCCATTAACTAGGGTTAAGTCCCAACATAACCAACCTGGGACATGCTGACATGTTCTGAGAGAAACCAGGGGAGTACTCCTGGGATTGGATTTTAAGGGTGTTTGGGTTTGTGAATTAAGAGCTATCATAGTGGGGAGAGCCAAATGGAATACTCCGAAACTGCCTCCCATTCCTGACAAGATAGTAAATCAGACACAATATTATATCCTGGAAGAATGATGGAGATTAGTGCCACCACTTAAGACCTGAAAAGTGGAGGGTGGTGGTCCCAGTCCTGTCTCTTTAATTTGCCAGGCTGGTCCCTAAAGAAATTGGGTGGATCCTGGAGAATGATTATAGACTACTGCTGACTTCACCAAATAATAACCCCAATCTCAGCTGCTGTGCTAGACTCATTGCTAGAACATAATAAGGGCTCAGTATGCAATCACTAATTTGGCAAATGCATTTTATTCCATTCCAGTTGGAAAAGAAGATCAGAAATAATTCACCTTCACATAGGACAGGCAATATTCACTTAGACTGAGTTTTGCCTCAGGGCTATGTTAACTGCCCCACCCTCAGTCATAATATAATATGAAGAAATCTGGACTGTCTTAGTATCCCCCAGAGCACCACACTGATCCATTTTTGGTGACAACTGACTGGACAGGATGAGCAAGAGATGGCTAGTAGGCTGAAGGCATACTAAGGGAAGATACATGCATTCCAGAGGATGGGAGATAACACTATGAAGATTCAGAGACCAGCCACTTGAGTAAAGATTGTAGAAAGATTTTAGAGGACCAGTGCTCAGGGGAGTGTCAGGATATCCTCTCCAAAGTGAAAGACAAATTGCTGCATCTTGCAGTCTCTACATCAATAAGGAAGTACAGCACCTGGTGGATCTCTTACAGTTCTAAAGGCAACGTTCTACAACAAGAAGTAATGCTCCAGCTCATACATCAAGTGACATGGAAGGCTGCCAGCTTTGAATGGGGCCCAGAATAGGAAAGGGCTCTGCAGCAGTTCCAGGTTTCAGTGCAAGCCACCCTCACACTCAGTCCATATGACCAGCAGACCCTAGGGTGTCAGTGGTGCCAGGGGTAGGAAAAGATGCAGTGTGGAATTTATGGCAAGTCAAGTGGAAGAATCACAACACAGGCACCTGGGATTCTGGAGCAAGGTGATGCTATCTGCAGCAGAAAATTGTATCTTTATGGAGAAACAGCTCTTCGCATGTCACTGGGCCCTATAGAGACTGAACACTTAACAATGGGATACTTAAACCTGCCCCTTCTCCCAGTCCGTGAATGAGTGACTGATTTTCTAATTCCATCATTCTATCAATATTTATTAGTTGACTTTCTGCTGAAAGAAAGCTTTTTCCCTTCTCCCCCATTTTTTCATTTATAACAGAATCTGGACTCGTGGATTTTTATTCAACATATTAAAATCCATTGCTATCCATATTTATTTTGATGTTCTAATTGTCCCAGATTTGACCAGTGGAAGCCCCAAGGATGTCTATGTCCTTTTCTTGTGTCTTCATCATTCTTTGAGCCCTTTCTTACTTTTTGGTACAATGAGATGTTCCAGGCTCATCTTGAACTTTCACCACCCCTCCCCCCATACCTCCTCCCCTCTCAAGACCCCAGCCCTGGAATAAGCCCTTTCTCCAAGGAGCTCTGCTTCCTTTCCATAGAGAATGATATTCAGAAACCAAGATCTGAGTGCCAGGTTTGCTCGTTGCTACTGGTGAGTCATTGCTTGTAGTCCCTCTCAGCAGACAGATATATACACAAATATCTATATTTATTTCTATCTATTAAAAACCATGAGTTTATACTGATACCTTCGATTCCTGTCTAACACTACTTTCTAGTCTTCCCCTTTACACATTTGTAACTCCCTCAACAGAAAGAAACCTGGTTGCCATTACCCTCAGTGTATTCACTCATTTGCTCAAGGCTAGAATACACAAAGTATTTTTAGAATTGCTTAACTCATACTACTATGAAAAGAAAACTTAATAGATTTTTAGATGACCCGTCTGTTTTCAGTCTGGCAGCTGAAATGCCACCTTTTAAGTAAGGTTAATAAATTCAAACTTAAGCCCCAAATAACTATTTAGGCCATGAGAATTGGATGTCTCAGAGGCTCATTAAAGGGATATAGAGATTCAACATTCTTTTGGTTACTAGCTTTAATCCTAACATTTACTGTAACTAATAGTGGTTGACATAGAATTGTTCATGTTGGGTAATAGTAGCTGATCATTGCTTTATCTTCCAGGTCTTAGTGATTATAATGATGTCACTAAGAATTGCCACCTCAGCTGAAGGAAAGGGCAGATTTCCCCCAACGGTGCTGTTTAATCTTTCTAAAAGCAAACTACAATAGATTGTTCATAAGTCATTTCTACCCATGCATAAAGTACTTAAAACACAATTCTCAGCTACATCTTTTATAACCTTGAATTATGATCATATCCAATTAAAAATCACATTGGGTTTTATAAGCTACAAATAGTTTTGAACAAATATTTAGAAAATGATTCAAGAAAAAGGTGCTATCAAGGTCAGTACTCTGAATCTAATGCTTTCTCTCTGTGCCAAAAACAAATTGATTGTTAGAAGATGGCATTTTGCAGTTGAAATATAAAATCAGAGTTTAGGATTTTGTGTAGATCTGTCTACAACAGACTTCAAGAGTGCAAGTAACATGTGCCTTCATAAGGATTTCTTTTCACTTTTAGTACTTTGTGTAGTTTTGCTAAATGTTATTATGCAATTTTTACTTGCCATCTTAGCATTAAATTGTGAGCCATGGGAAGATGAATGATTCCTTTTGTATTGATAGGATCTTTGAGGAAGGCTTAAATTATGGTTATTAACACCAATATTCAGTGTTGTCCAATAGATTGGCTTTTCCCTGTAAAATGAGAAGTAAACTTAAAATTGATTACTCTTGTCAGCTTAATATGAGTACATCAACTTACCTATTTTACATGGTATTTTACCTGTAGACTTACTGTTACCTGCCCTTTACTAAAAACAAATTTTGTGTTGGGTCCTTAAAGTGTCTGGCCTATTCTTTATGAACTTATGGAGCTAGGATAATGTTAGGGAAAAAAAGGAGGAGCACTTTTAATCTTTGAAAAGCATATTGACCTAATTCATAAAGCCAGGTGAAAGCTGGAGTTATGCAAGTTGACCTGCCTTGATATTACATTGTAATTAAACCAAAAACATCAATTTATTAGATAATGCACCTGTCAGAAATTTCAACTGTCAGTTTACTTTTAGCTCATTTCTATCAAAGTGTATTGCATCAGTTTGACAAGGAAACAATTAACGGGCACACTCCTAATGTTAAGAAAGTACAGTTACGATTGCTTTAAGGTAAGTTAGTTTTTAAGCCAAATATCCCTAAATGTCTGTACTAGGCAGCTTCTATGACATGGCTGCCAGTGATACCCACTTCCCGGTATTTGTGCCCTTGTATTATCCCCTCCTGTTGAATACCGGTAGGTGATCCACAGGTGACCCGATTCACTACCTATGTCCCATATACCCAGGTTGAATTAGTTGACTTGGGGGAGACAGTTCTGGCAGAAATGGGGAACACCTGGCTGTTTAGCCACTGAGCTTATGGGACCTAGGGGTGGATAGTGTGATATGCTCTGGTGAGGAGATGGAAAAGTTGGCCTCCATTACCATACACCCATCCCTGAGGCAGTGGCTACAGAATAGCCACAGATATGCACAAGGGCCAGGTAATCACTCCTTAATGGAATGGGTGAATGCAGCTTCCCGAACTGTGTGGGCAAATGCTGGAGAACTGCCCAAGATTATGAGAAAATGGCAAATATATTGAGTTGGTTCAAATAATTTGGGAGCCGGGGATGTGACAGTCCATGTTTAATGTAAACACCCGTGGCCCAGATGATGAAAGTTTTACAGGTAGCATGAGAGATATAGTGCTGCAAAATGCCCCGTCAATGTCCTTTGGGTCACTGATGGCCATACTGTGCCCATACATTGGTCATCCTGTATATCAAGTAAAGACCATGATAGCTACCCTGGGGTGAAGTAGAGGAAGAGAGACAAGAAAAAGGGGTTCAAAAGGTGGCTAAGACCCAATCCCCAAGAAATGCTCAGGATTTTATCCCAAGGGGACCAAGCAAGACTAGCTGAGCAGATGTGACTTGACTCGCTTGCAGCAGGGATTGATAGCAAGAACATTGGTCGGCCGCCAAATGTGGTCCCGTTTGCCTGTGGCAGCAATTATGCCCTGAACAGTGCTTCACTAAACATCTGGAAACAGGTAGCAAAGTACACACAGTGGATTTAAAGGATTTTTTCATTGGTCCCATGGAGGCAGAAGAAATGTTCCATTTTGATTAGGGAGCAGGCCAAGAGGCAGGCAAGGACCAGAGGCCTCATGTTGAATTGGCAATACATTGATCAAGGACAAATATGCAGCATGTTTTGGCATTGGTGGATACAGGCACAGAATGTAGCCTGATATATGGCAATACAGATAAGTTTCCAGGGGCCACAATTTGTATAGATGGATATGGAGGACATACTATTGAAGTCAATGCTGTGTCACTGCCATTGAGCATAGGACAATTGCCCCCTTGTGTGTATACTGTATGTATATCCCCAGTAGCTGAATACATCTTGGGTATGGGTATGGATGTACATTATGGTTTGCACCTGCAAACAACAGTTGGAGAGTTTTGACTGTGAATACGGACAGTAAAGCCTATGTTATGGGGATATGCTAAACATGACCTGCAGGTGTTACCCAAGCCAAGACTTGTAGTTAATGTAAAGCAATATTACCTACCGGGAGGACATTCAGAGGTAGGTGCCACAAAATTCTATTCCAATGTCGGCTGATAGCCAAGATCAGTTCACCTTCATGTGGGAAGGAAGACAGTGGACCTTTCAGGTATTGCCCCAAGGTTATCTTCATAGCCCAACCATCTGTCATGTTTTAATCGCTGGGGACCTAGCCAAGTGGACTAGGCCCAGCATGGTTACAATGTTTCACTACACTGATGACATGTTGTTAACCTCTGATTCTCTTACAGATTTAACCCAGGCAGCTCCAACACTGCTAACCCATTTGGAACAATGTGGGTGGGCCGCGAACACAGCCAAAGTGCAAGGACCTGGGCTGTCAGTCAAATTCCTAGGAGTGGTCTGGTCAGATAAGACAAGAGTCATCCCAGAAGCTATTATAGACAATATACAGGCATACCCTCGACGCACAACTGTAGCTCAGTTACAGACATATTTGGGACTTCTGGGGTATTGGAGAGCTTTTGTACCCCATATGGCTCAAATGGCATGCCCACTGTATGCATTAACAAAGGAAGGAGCCCTCTGGGATTGGACTGAGGAAGTAGGACCAGACATGTGCAGCTAATAGTTGACAGGACAGAACTACAGGACAAGCCTTAAGGCACATTGGACAGACAATAGGTTATATAAATGTAAGGGTCATTTATCCTTGCTAAGGGAATATTGCAGAAGATTCTGAACGTGAAGATTGTACAGCAAGGGACCCTGAAGGGGTGGATTGTTGGGAAATACAGGAAAATGGTCAGAGCCCCTCAGATGTTCAGAATCTTGCCAAGAATTTGCTGTAAATATCCTTAGGTGTTCCTTGGTTACTACTTAATGTAATTGTATATGGGCACCCAGGTGTCCTGGGTTATGGACCTAAGTATAAAGTACTAACAGCTCTGATACACGGTGCTTCTCAGAATGCTGTGAGAAGCCACTAGGATGCCTACTGGGAGGCATCTTAGCTCTGAATAAAGCCTAGTAATTTTTTACCCACAGCTCCCAGGACCTTTTCCTATTACCTAGCTCGTAGACCTGCATGTGGAAGGTTTGTGACCCAGTCTGTGCAAGAGGCTTGCGGGGCCTGTGAGCCCTCGTCCTAGCTCTACACTCAGCCTGATGAAGTCAGAAAAGGTTTGACAGAGAAAGTGTTAGGCTAAGTCTCAATCTAAGTGTAAAAGCTAGTCAGCAAGAACATGGGGGAATAAACATTCCAGGCAAAGGAATGATAAGAGGAAAGGCACACAGTTGTTAGAGAATCAGCAGGGAGATGGTATGTTCATATTTGAGTAATGGGACAGGAAAAAAGTCCAGAAGGGTAGGGGGAGAGTTGGCAGAACACAAAATTAGGGATACAGAGATCAATTAGGATGCTATTGCAATAGTCTAGGCATGAAAGATGAGGACATGACCTATGGTGGTGGCAGAAGGAATGAAGAGTAGAGGGGAAGATTAATTTGCTGCTCAGGATGTACAATGGCCAGGACTTGGAGCTAGGCTCCGAAACACAAAGGGAGGAGCCTGAGCTGATTCCCAGGTTCTGGCCTGGTGATTGTGTTGTAGACTAACTTTGGCAGCAAATATGGGGGAAGCAGAAGCAAAAGACAGGGAAATGAACAGTTCAGTTTCAGATCTAAGTTTAAAGCTTCAGAATAAACAACTGGTTGCATTTGGCACTTGAAATGAAAACTAAGTTGCCATGTCTCTTGCCAAAACAGCACATCCTTGTAGATGATTTGGTGTATTTGGAAATAATTGAGAGCATGGCTTCTGTTTTGTCTTTGTGTGTTTTGGAGATTTGCAGTCTGCTTTCAATAAGACTGGAAAGATCTTGAGAATTAGCTGTATTAACCTCTAGAACACACTCTATTTCATTAAACCAAAGAAACCTTTAAAATCGAACCATGAGTGCTGCTTTCCACTATTTCTTCTTCTCCACCACCTACAGTTCACTCACACAACACTTTTCTTAGGCACGTCTGCCCCACTTAGGCAAGGAATGCCTTGGTTGGCCAACAGTTGGTAAAATTTTGAACTGACATCAGATTACATTGTCATGAGGGAGGAAGGGTTTTGGATGGTGACATCCACATATTCTCATTATGATATGCTCATTGTTTTAATTTCAAAGCAGCAATAAGTACATTCAGCTCAGTACTTCAGTCTGTTTAAGACATGTTAACCCCATGTATCAGACTGAAGTTACACGTTCTTATTGTGAATCCCTCATATTAAAATATGTGCTTCCCTATTTCAATCTACTTACCTTTTGTAGGTGGGACTTACTTTTTTTTAAGGAACAAAGATATCTAGTATTCTCATTATTTACTTTTGATAAACTGACACTATTGAACTAATAAAGCTATTTTTTTTTCTTCTAGTCTGGACAGCTCATATACCCCATAAGAGGCAGAGAAGCCACAGGAAAATACAACTGAATCTTACTGTGAAAGGAAGGATTACCAGGTCTCAACATCAAGCCTGCCTTGAGGCTGGCATAAAAAAAGAAAGCCAATGTCTACATAACTTATATCTCCTAACTAAATCAGACCTGTAATTTAGCTTGGTTTCCTCTAAGTCATTTTGGTTCCTGCCACCAAGAACATTAATGAACTTAGTGTCTCTGCAGGTTTACTCAAGTTTAGGACTCAATTCCTTATTCCTAGTTCCAGCAGCTATCCCTGCTCCAGCTGATAAAATGGAAAGCTGACTACGTCATACACATCCAGATCATTACTTAGACCCAGATTATTGTAAGCAGTGTTCTCTAATTCTTCTGTTTGTTTTAAGGATGGTAAACAGAAGAAACTTTCTAGGGCTTGGCTTTGGAAGAAAATTCATACACTGGTAATTCTTGTTATGAAGAAACTATTTATGAAATTCAGCTTATTCATGCCTTTATTTTTCCTATTTTTATTCTCTTTTTGACAATGACAGTTCAATTATATTATAGTTTTTCTTTTGAATCATGGTTTACCTCCATGGATATACAGTTATGGGAATATTCCAGAACAAGTAGTCCTTCCCCAGATTTCTCCAAGTGGCATGAAATTGATATAGTGTTGTGAAGCACCCTCCCACAAGAAATGCACTTACATGCCACTCGTGCAGAAAAGGGCAGTTTATTCACTCCAGCTGGCCAGCGACCATCTCCCAAGGAGCAACCAAGGAAGAGTGGCCTCGGGCTTTGATCTTGTGGGGGGTTTTTTTGTTTTTTGTTTTTTTTTAAGATGACCGGTAAGGGGATCCTAACCGTTAGCTTGGTGTTGTCAGCATCACGCTCAGCCAGTGAGCAAACCGGCCATCCCCATATAGGATCCGAACCCGTGGCCCTGGTGCCATCAGCACCGCACTCTCCCAAGTGAGCCATGGGCCGACCTGGTCTTGTGGGGTTTTTAAAGGCAAAAACTACATCCCGTTGGCACACGGGTTTGTCCAGGTGCACAAAGCAAGCTAGGAAGCTAGGTTACAGAAGCCAAGAATGAGCTGTTTGAGCAATCGAGCGTACAACTTTTCATTGTGTATGGTTCCTGTTCCCATGTAATAGTTTACTGTGTATAGCTCCTGTTTCTATACATTGGTTTTTGGTTCTATGAGAAGGTCAACGGTTTCTCATGCAGAAGTGGGGGTAGTCTGCAGGTCAGATGGGGGTAAAATGGAGTTACTTAGGTTAAGCAAGCAAGTCTACAGAAGCAGATAGCGTACATTATGAGGGTATAGGAAGCTCTGTTTCAATAGGAATCATGCTAAAATTGATATGAGCCTAACTTATCAGAAATATAAAAGAATATAAACCAGTTTTCAAACTTTTCTGCATATTAGAATCACCTGGAGATCTCTTTAATATTCCAAAGATCAGGCCATCCCACAGACCAATTAAATCTCCTTTCTAGTGGTGAGACACAGGCACCAGGAGTGCTTTAGCTTCCCAGGTGATTCCAATATGTAGACAAGCTTGAGAACCACTGATGTAGACAACCCTGTTACTTCATGATTGCAAGAGAGAACAGCTGTAGCTTGTTCTCCTTGACTACCCAGCCTTGCCCTTGGTGGAATGTTCTCTGCTGTCCAGGTTCTCCCCCATCTTCATCCGTCTGATTAGTAGAGACCTCTGAGGGTGGGAGCCTAAGTGGGTCCACTGAATGAGAGGGAATTTCATCACTGAACAGCAACAGTTAACACATCAATGGCAATGGGTGTATATAAAATAAGTGACTAGAATTATTTTTATTATTTTTTATAATTTATCCTGATAGCAAAAGTTTTATATCTAAGATTTTTCTATTCCTTTTTCAAACACTGAGAGCCTCTTGTGCAGTTAGTTTTGTGAAACTGATCTGCCAGGATGACATTTTTTTCATGTTTTGGGTGATTGTTGTAGAATTCCTTCTATTGAGTTAGTCAAGTACAATTTTAAAATATCTAACTCAGAGGGTGTAATGTGCATTAAGAATTGTCCATTTGCCTTGTTTACAGAAACATGATTTGACACAAACCTAAGTATTTAAAATTTTATTTTCTGTGTATGCACAACACATTACTTATTTATAAAACAACTACTGGCTGTTCAAAAACTGAAGAAAACATGATTTTAATAGAACAACAATTGTTTACTCGTAGGTGGTGAATTTACATGGTTGATACCCTTTATCGGAACTCAGAACTCTAGCACTATATAATGAACCAACATGCTGTCTTATAAAATTTTAAAACTAATAGTGTATCCCAATAAAATAGTGATTTTGCTATGTGTATCTTGAGAGAGAGAAATTAAAGGAGCTAAAACTGCAATTGAAGCTGCTGGATGATTGCTATTAACTGAATAGCTGTGATCTTGACTTTAATGAATTAACAAGTAAGCTTCTTACTATAAGTATTTCATTAATTTAGACCAAATTTGATTCAGGAACCATTTATACTTAATTTTTGATCTAGTGAGCAATAAAAATCATCCATGCTACAATGTACAAGTTCTAGATCCCATTCTTGCTTTGGTTATCTCTCTCTTCAGTCACTAACTATCACCTAAGAGTTGAAAAAGAAGGTATATGGCTGTAATCTAATTTCTCTTAATATTTACCAGGGAAAACCTCAGGGTAAAAGTTTGGTTGGAAAATGTATAGTTTTTTAACTCAGACTTTATAAGTAATGGGGGGGGGGTGTAGGAACAAATAGGAATGCATGTTAGTCTCATTAAAAACCAAAACCCGAGATGTTGCAGTTACTTACTAAAATCACTTTTCTCATATGAAGATCTTAGATAAATCATTATCAAGGAAACTAAGGACAGCTGTGTTGTGTTGCAAGCACACCAGCCCTGAAATCGGAGGGCCTGGGTTTAAATTCCAGTTACTTGCAAACATAAGGTGGTATTTTTATCCTTTCTCTGTTAAAAGTTCTCTAATATAGGAAGTTTACATTTTGTCCTAAAACACATTTGTTTCTGTCTTGTAGGAAATTATCTACTGTAAGTCAGTTTTTAATTTTATTATAAGTGAGGGTAACCATAGTATAGATAAATCAAGTAGTAACTAATCCTCAACATAATTTGAGTTTGAAATGAGCCTTAGAATTTGTATTTGAATGTTAATGATATTTCTGGAAATTCTAATTTAGTGACATCCCATTTATAATAGTGAGTTGGGGGAACAGGCTGAGTAGTTATGGTCTATTTACTCTGTCATTTGGGGAAATATCCTTTGACCCATAGTATTCTTGAGCCAAGTAATGGGCTATGATGTATATCACTTGGGTAGAATAATGCAACTTTATAATAAGATTGTTTTAATATCTAAAAAGAAATGCCCATTTTCATTCAGTATTTATCTTTATAGGATAGAGAGGCAAATAATTATCTTGCCTTATGGTTTTGATTCTGGATGTTAGATTAAGTAGGCAGACTGTTGACCACATGCAACTTAAGAGTATTGTTGGTTATTTTACCAAGGTTTGGAGTAAGGTTTGCTTGAAGTAGGCTATGCTGTGGATAAACCTCTGGATGATCAAGAGTGAACTGTACTGTCCTCTACATTGTTTGCACCAGAACATTACTTGGTGGCATCGATTTTGAAAAATAAAATTTAACTCTCTAGGAACACAGATCAGATTCAGGTATTCTTAAGTGTTAAATTAATTTTGACCTACCCAGGACCTATAGAATAACAATGATCACAGAGGGGAAAATAAAGTTGCTGTACAGATTTTCTGTACTCCTTTAGAAAATTCATTCTGGAGCAAAGAGGGGGGCAGTTGGTCAACCTAGTTTCTTTCTGGTGTAATACGTCAGAGTTTGATATTGTCATTCTATTAACCAAGATCTGTATCGGGATCATTGCTGAAAGAGGCTTAAAGGATATTATATCACCAGTATTTAGATGATATTATTGGTTTCATCTAGGACAGATGAAAGGGAGATAATTTGGTGACATAACAACCTAGTACCTAACTAATTCAGGAGCATGGGTAAAATAGGTTGATTAAGGCTTAACTCAAGTCAGATAAATTATATTATAGGTGGATACGCTGGGTTACTTCAGGTTTGTTTGTTTCGGAGAAGCAGACTTTATCTAAAATTAGAATCTGTAGTACTGGCGGAAGCAGTAAACTTAGGGGCAGGCCATTAGGTTTAAGATCAAAGTAAAGCTGTTTCTGTGTCAGAGCTGTAAGAACAGGAAGATGCCCATTTTTCTCCAGTACTGCTTCTGCATAGTTACATCAGTTAGTTATATCAGTAGACAAAAGAGAGAACAGGAATACGTACATGCAATTCCACCACCAGCCAAAAAGCCACAGAAGGCTTTGAAACCACAACTTCCTCTTCCCGCTCACCCTCTTCCTCTGGTAGCCATTATTCTACTCTCTACTTCTATGAGAACCACTTTTTTTTTTTTTTTTTAGATCCCACTTATGTGTGAGATCATGCAGTATTTGTCTTTCTATGCCTGTTTTACTTCATTCAACATAATGGTCTCCAGTTCTATCCATTTTGCTGCAAATAATAGGATTTCATTATTTTTATAGCCGAATAGTATTCCATTGTGTGTATATACCATGGGATTTGGGGGGGGGTTGTTTTTTTTTTAATTCATTCATCTGTTGATGGGCATGGTTTGATGCCATCTCTTGGCTATTGTGAGTTGTGTTGCAATGAACATGGAAGTGCAGGTGTCACTTCAGTATGTTGATTTCATTTCCTTTGGGTATATACCCAGTAGTGGGATTGCTGGGTCATAAGGTAGTTCAGTTTTTAGTTCTCTGAGGGACCTCCATACTGTTTTCCATATTACCTATACCAATTTACATTCCAACTAACAATGTAGGAGAGTTTTCTTTTCTCTCCTTCCTCACCAGCATTTGTTCTTTTCTGTCATTTTGATAATAGACATTCTAACTGGAATGAGATGATAACTCATTGTGGTTTTGATGTGCATTTCCCTGATGAGTAGTGATGTTGACCATTTTTTCATGTGCCCATTGGCCATTTGTATGAAAAATCTTTTCAGGTCCTTTGCCCATTTTTAAATCAGGTTGGGTTTTTTTGTTGGGTTTTTTTTGTTTGTTTGTCTTTTGGGTTTTTTTTGCTGTGGAGTTGTTTGAATTCCTTATATATTCTGGATATTAGCCCCTTTTCTGATGTGTAGTTTGCAATCACTTTCTCCCATTCTGTAGGTTGTCTCTTCACTTTGTTGATTGTTTCCTTTGCTGTGCAGAAGCTTTTTAATTTGATGTAGTTTTATCTGTGTATTTTTGCTTTAGTTGCCTGTGTCTTTGTGGTCTTATTCAAAAAAGTGCTACCCACTCACATTTCATGTAGCTTTTCCCCTGTATTTCTTCAGAAGTTTCATAGTTTCATGTCTTAAATTTAGATCTTTAATCCTTTTTGAGTTGATTTTTGTGTATGGTCAGAGATAGGGGTCTAGTTTCAGTATTCTGCATGTGGATATCCAGTTTTCCTAGCACCATTTACTGAAGAGGCTGTCCTTTCCCCAGTGTACATTTTTGAAACCTTTGTCAAAAATCTGTTGGCTGTAGATGTACGGGTTTATTTCTGGGTTCTCTATTCTGTTCCATTTGCCTGTTTGTGTGTTTTTATGCCTGTACCATGCTGTTTTGATTACTATAGCTTCATAGTGTATTTTGAAGTCAGGTAATGTGATACCTCCAAATTTGTTCTTTTTAGTTAAGATTGCTTTGGCTATATGGAGTCTTTGGGGGTTCTATACAAATCCTAATATTGTTTGTTCCATTTCTGTGAAGAATGTCATTGGTATTTTGATATGATTGCATTGAATCTGTAGATTGCTTTTTGTAATTCAGACATTTTGATGATATGGATTCTTCCAACCCATGAACAGGGGATATCTTTCCATTTATTTGTGTCTTCAATTTCTTTCACCAATGTTTTAAAAGTTTTTTGTTCTTTTTTTGTTTTGTTTGTTTGTTTGTTTTTGTAGAGTTCTTTTACCACCTTGGTTAAATTTACTCCTAGGTATTTCATTATTTGGCAGCTTTTGTGAGTGGCATGAATTTCTTGATTTCTTCTTCAGATATTTCGTTACTGGTGTGTAGAAACGCTATTGATTTTTGTGTGCTGATTTCATATCCTGCTATTTTCCTGAATTTGTTTATCAGTGCTAGTGGTTTTTTGGTGGAGTCTTTAGTGTTTGCAGATAACATGATCATATACATAGAAAAAAAAGATAGCTTGACTTCTTCCTTTCCAATTTGGATGCCCTATATTACTTTCTCTTGCCTTATGGTGCTAGCTAGAACTTCCAGTTCTTTGTTGAATAAGAGTGGAGAAAGTGGGTATCCTTGTCTTGTTCTAGATCTTAGAGGAAAGGTCTTCATATTTGGTCTGTTCAGTATATTAGCTGTGGGTTTGTCATATATGGCCTTTTTGTATTGAGGTACATTCCTTCTATACCTAATTTGTTGAGTGTTTTCATCATGAAGCAGTGTTGAATTTTATCAATTGCTTTTTCTGTGTCTGTTGAAATAATTGTACTTTTTTCCCTTCATTCTGTTAGTGTGATATATCACATTTATTGATTTGTGTATATTGAATCATCCTTGCATCCATGGGAAGAATCCCACTTGATCACAGTGAATGATCTTTTCAGTGTTTTGTTGGATTCTGTTCACAAGTATTCTGTTTAAGATTTTCACATTTATATTCATTAAGGTTATTGGTCTATAGTTTTCTTTATTTGTTGTGTCCTGGTTTTGGAATGAGGGTAATACTGGCCTTGTAGAATGAGTTTGGATGTATTTCCCCCTCTTCAGTCTTTCAGAAGGGTCTGAAAAGAATTGGTATTAGTTCTTGTTTGGTAGTATTTGTCAGTGAAACCATCTGGTCCTGGAGTTTTCTTTGGGAGACTTTATAACTGCTTCAATCTTATTATTCATTATTGGTCTATTTAACTTTCTAACTCTTCATGATTCAACCTTAGTAAGTAGTATGTGTCCAGAAATTTATCCATTTCCTGTAGGTTTTCCAGTTTGTAAGCATATAGTTGTTCATAGCAGTCTCTTATGACCCTTTGTATTTCTGTGGTATCAGTTGTAATGTCTCCTTTTTCATTTCTGATTTTATTTGAGTCTTACCTCTTTTTCCTTCATCAGCCTAGCTAACTAGTTTATCAATTTTCTTTATCTTTTCAAAAAAACAACTCTGTTTCATCGATCTTTTGTACTTTTTAAATCTCTGATTTATTTATTTTTCCTCTGATCTTTGTTATTTTTCCGATTTTATTTGAGTCTTACCTCTTTTTCCTTCATCAGCCTAGCTAACTAGTTTATCAATTTTCTTTATCTTTTCAAAAAAACAACTCTGTTTCATTGATCTTTTGTACTTTTTAAATCTCTGATTTATTTATTTTTCCTCTGATCTTTGTTATTTTTCTCCTTCTACTGATTTTGGGTTTGATTCATTCTTGTTTTTCTAGTTTATTGAGATGTAATGTTAGGTTGTTTATTTGAAGTCTTTCTTCTTTTTTGAAATAGGCATTTATTGATATAAACTTCCCTCTTAAACCTGCTTTTTCTATATCACATATGTTCTGGTATATTGTGTTTTCATTTTCATTTGTCTCCAGGAATTTTTTAACTTCCTTTTTAATTTCATCTTTGATTCATTTGTTGTTTAGGAGCATGTTATTTAATTTCCATGTATTTATACAGTTTCTAATATCCCTTCTGTTATTGATTTCTCATTTTATTCTGTTGTGATTGGACAAGATAGTTGGTATAATTTCAATTTTTAAAAAATTTGTTGAAACTTGTTTTGTGACCTAACATGTGGTCTATTTTAAAGAATGGTCCATGTGCTGCTGAAAAAGTGTGTATTCTGCAGCTGTTGGGTGAAATGTTCTATAAATGTCTATTAGGTCTAATTAGTCTAGAGTGGAAATTAACTCTGATGTTTCTGGGTTAATTTTCTGTTTGGATGATCTGTTCTTTGCTGAAAGTGGGATAATAAAGTCCCCAATTATTATCGTGTTGGAGTCTATCTCTCCCATAGGGTCTACTAGTATTTGCTTTATATATCTGGGTGATCCAGTGTTGGGTGCATATATATCTAGGGTTGTTATATCTTCTTGTTGAACTGATCCCTTCTTTATCTTTTTTTACTTTCCTTGGCTTGAAGTCTGTTTTGTCTGATATAAGTATAGCTACTCCTGCTTTTTTAAAATTTCCATTTGCATGTATTATCTTCTTTTATCCCTTCACTGTCAGTTGATATGTGTCTTTCTAGGTGATGTTTCATGTGGGCAGCATACTGTTGGTTCTTGTTTTATATTCTATCCATCCACTTTGTGTCTTTTAATTGGGGCATTTAATCCACTAACATTTATTTATTTTTTTAAAATTTCTTTTATTTATTGAATCAAAATTGATTATACATATTTTGGGGGTTCAACATTGAGATATGTTGATCAAGTCAATATTACTAGCATATATATTGTTACAAATCATAATTATTCTTTATGCCCCTTGTCCAATCTCTCCCTATTTCCCTCTTCCTCTCCCCTCCTCCCTCTAATTACCCTAGATTTCTTCTCTCCTTCTGAAAGAATAAATGGTTACTCTGTTGATTTGTTGTCTAGATGATCTGTCCAACACTAAGAGGTGTGATCAGGTCCCCCAATATTATCATTGAGCAGATGCTTCTTCTGTCACTCTGAAATGGCCTTTGTGGAGAGAGACATCCTCTTCTCTTCTTTATCTCTGCTGGTGACTCTCCCTGTGTCAATGCACTCCAGTGGTTATCAGACCATCTGCATGGCGGTTGTGCATTTAGCCACTTTCACAGCAGCCATGGTTATTGTGGTGGCTGTGGTGGGCCCCCCACATGGAGGTGATGTTTTTAGCATGCTCCTTGGCACTGGCAGTGCACCTGGTTGTGGGGTGTGTTTCATCCCTGTATCCATGCCTTGGGTCCCCAGGCGGGACCTGAGGTGCTGGCACAGTGTGTCTGGTTGTGGGAAGTGGGTCCGGTCCCTGGCTCCATGCCTTGGGTCACTGGGAAGGCCCCAAGGCACTGGCATGGTGTGCCTGGTTGAGGGGGGCCTGGTCCCTGGCTCCAAGCCCCAGGCCCCCAGGCAGGGCCACAAGGTGCTGGCAGTGTGCATGGATGTGGGAGTGAGGTCCAGTCACCTTCTCCATGCTTCAGGTCTATAGGAAGGCCCCAAGGTGCTGGTGCAGTGTGCCTGCTTGTGGGAGGGGGGTCCAGTCCCTGGCTCCATAGTCGAGGCCCCCAGGAGGGGCCCTGAGGTGCTGGCAGTGTGCCTGGATGTGGGAGGGAGGTCCAGTCACATTCTCAATGCCTCAGGTCTCCAGGTGGGCTCGAGGTACCGGCATGGTGTGCCCGAGTGTGGGAAAGGGTTCTGGCCCCTGGCTCCATTTCCCAGGCCTCTGGGTGAGGCCCCAAGGCACTGTCCATGTGCCTGGATGTGAGAGTGAGGTCCGGTCACCTTTTCAATGCCTTGGGTCTCCAGGTGGGCCCCGTGGCACTGGTGCAGTGTGCCTGGTTGTGGGAGGGGGGTCCAGTCCCCTTCTCCATGCCTTGGGTCCCCAGGCCCCAAGGTGTTGGTGTGGTGTGCCTGGTTGTGGGAGAGGGGTCCAGTCCCCTTCTCCATGCCTCTGGTCCCTGGTGGGGGGGGCCCAAGGTACTGGAGCAGTGTGCCTGATTGTGGGAGGGGGTTCTGGTGTCTGGCTCCAAGCCTCTGGTTCCCAGGCAGGCCTCAAGGTGCTGGTGGTGTGCCTGGGCTGGAACTAATTTTTTGTACTTTGCTTACTTCTAAAATGGCAGAACTTCCTGTGAAAACCAGCACTTAAGCTGTGTGGTTGAGCTAAATTGCTGCTTTGTTGCTGTTTCCCTAGGGAAGGCTTTTTGTGCAGCTCAGGGTTTAATGGTTGACCTTGTAGGTACTTCCGGCTCTGCAGAGACCTAGTGGATCTGGGTTGTGTAGAAACTCTGATCTGGGCCTGAGTTTTTTCATCAAACTGCACCCAATGTAATTCTGCATTCCCAACCAGTCTCCTCTGAGAAGTCCTGTGCTGATTGGGGGTTGGGGTGGCTGTCCTTGCTGTATCACAGTGTCCTCCCGGTGGGCCTGTCTCCCCCACGGCCCATCCTCCAAACACTTCCTATTGGAAGGGCCCTGTGCCGGTCCCTTGAAATAACTCACCGGCCTCTGAATGGCTCCCTTTTTTCAGCTGTTCTGGCTCCTTGCTCCTGTGTGGGTCCATGGGAACTCTATTAGTGTTCTTGCTGTCCTAGGGGCCGCCAAGGCCCTCTTCTCCCCTGCCACCTCCAAGTAACTCCATCTGAAGGGCACAGCTGCGGCTTCTGCCAGCTCCTGCTCTATGTGCTCATCAGTTCCAGCCTTAAAGCAGCCGCAGCCTGAAACCCTCAAAGCAGTTTTTTCTTTCTCTCATCATGGTTTCTCCCACCTTCATGAACTCTGTAGGTCTCTCCTCCTCTTCCCCTGAGCTCCAGTGGCCCCAGGTTGGCTGATGTTGCATTTTTATAGTTGTAAATCAGTTGATTTGTGGGAGAGAGTGACACTGGGAGCCGTATATTCTGCCATCTTGACTGGAACCTCCTCTAATTCATTAACATTTAGATTTACTATTGATATAAAGGGACTCATTATTGCTGTGTTGTTTTGTAGATTCTATTTTCTTTTTGGGGGGGTCTCACTGTCTCCCTTTGTGATTAACTGATTTTCTCTAGTAGTATATTTTTATTTCTTGCTATTTTCTTTCTTTCTTTTTTTTTGTCCTTTTTGAGACCGGCCACACTGCGCTCAGCCAGTGAGTGCTGTGAGTGCACCGGTCACCCCTATATAGGATCCAAACCCGCGGCGGGAGTGCTGCTGCGCTCCCAGCGCCACACTCTCCCAAGTGCGCCACGGGCTCGGCCCTGCTATTTTATTTCTAGTATGCCTATTATAGGTTTTTGTCTTATGGTTACTGTAAGGCTTACAAAAAACATGTTGCCATCATAACAGATTATTTTAAACTAATAACAACTTAACTCTGATCACTAAGAAAAAAGAAAAAAAGCCAACCTGATGCTTTGAAGTCATTCTGCATCCCCCTCCCAATTTTGACATCTTATTGTTTCAAGTTACATATTTTTTTCCTTTTTGTCTTTTTTATCGTGACCAGTAATGGGATCGCAACCCTCGGTGTCACTCCCGTACCGGGGCCGGCAACGGAATTGCAACCCTGGGATCGCAACCCTCGGTGTCACGCCCGTACCGGGCCGGCAACGGGATCGCAACCCTTGGTGTCACGCCTGCACCGCGCTCAGCCAGTGAGCGGACCAGTCTCTACATGGGATCCGAACCCTCGGCGGGAGTGCCACCACACTCCCAAGCACCGCACTCAACCGAGTGCGCCACCGGGCTGGCCCTCAAGTTACATATTTTAGTATTGCCTATCTCTTATATGGTTTTTGGGTTTGTCCTTTAGTCCTCATAGTAAGGATATCAGTGGTTTATTCACCACACTTACAATACTGGAGTATTCTGAGATTGTCTGTGTACTTACTTTATTGTGAATTTTATATTTTCAAATGTTTTCTTGTTACACTTTAGCATCACTTTCTTTTAGCCTGAAGAACTCTCTTTAGCATTTTTTGTAAGACAGGTCTAGTGTTGATGAATTCCTTTAGCTTTTGTTTGTCTGGGAAAGACTTTGTTTCTCCTCCATATTTAAAAATATGTTTTTTTGTGGTTTTTTTTAAAGATGACCGGTAAGGGGATCTTAACCCTTGGCTTGGTGTTGTCAGCAC
>NW_007727407.1:61286-63319 GCF_000696425.1 Galeopterus variegatus
GTTGTTTTGCTTGAAGGAGTCCTAAAATTGCTGCAGTTCTGTTTCATTTTCTCTTATTCTTTTGCCTTTTTGCTCCTCTGATTGGATAATTTTGTATATTCTGTCTTCAAGCTCATTGATTTTTTCCTCTGTTTGATCAAGTCTGCTGTTGGAGCTTTCTATCAAGTTTTTCAGTTCAGATAACATATTCTTTATTTCTAGAATTTCTATTTGTCTTTTTTTAATTGATTCTATTTCTCTGTCAAGTTTCTTATGCTCCTGGATTGTTTTCCAAATATCATTTAATTTTCTATCTCTATTTTCTTGTGATTCCCCAAACATTTTTACTTGGGTTATTCTGAATTCTCTGTCAGACATTTCATAAATCTGATGTTTTTCTGGGTTCATTTCTAGAATTATGTTGGTTTCCTTTGGTGGTGTCATATTTTTCTGTTCTTTCTTGATCTTTGTGTGTTTACATTGTTGCCTGGGTGTCTGAGGAGAGAGATGGTTACCTCTTCCAGGTTTTATAGGTGTTCTTTGATGGTGTTAGACCTTTCCTACTCAATGTGAAAACTTTGGTCTGCGGTTTTCTTCCATTCTGTGGCTTAACAGCAACCACCACCACTTAAAAACTGCATTGGAACTAATTTGCTGTCCTGTGGTTAATTCCCAGATTGGGGGAAACTTCCTGTGGGGACCAGAACTTGAATTCTGTGCCTGAGCTAAATTGCTGCCTTACTGTTGTTTCTCAGACTGGGAGAAAATTTTCGTGCTAGCCAGATTTTAAATGTCTGTCTTTTAGTCACTTCTGGATCATGTGGGGTCACCACAAACATAACTAGACTATGTGGAAATTCAGGACTGGGATGGAGTTTTTCCCACAAACTGTGCCCCCTGCAGTGCTATGGCACTGACCGGTGCCACTGTGTGGCACCCATGCTGATCAGAAGGCAGGTCAACTGCCTAAACTGCTCCTGGATGCACCCATGATCAACCCTCACCTGCACAGTGCAAACTTTTCCCATGGGGCAGGCCCCACATGATTCTCCTGCCAAGACTCACCAACCTCTAGGCGATTCCTTCCTCCTTTTGGCTGCAGCCCCTTCCTCCTATGCAGGTGCAGGGTAAACTTTCAGGGAGCTTTGCTTGCCTGGGAAATGGGATAGCACACCCTGAAGTGGTCCCTCCCCCAGTGTTCATAGGACCCTCCTTCCCTGCAGACTTCAAGTAGCTTCATGCAAAGGGTGCTGCTGTGGCTGTGCTGTCTAGGTGGCTACTTCATGTGCTAGTAGATGCTCTGTGAACAGCTGGGGCTGGGTATGATTGGAATAATTTCTCCTCCCACTTGCCATAGCTTTCCACACCTTCATAGACTCAGTGGGTTTCTCTTCCTCTTCCCCCAAGTTCCAGTGATTACCAGATGGCAGTTTTGTGTTTTAGAAGTTGTAAGTTGATCTATTGTGGAGGGGAGTGACTCTGAGATCAACTATTCTGTCATCTTGGTAACACTACTTCCTGTTTTAGTAGTTTAGGTAATTCCGTCTCTGGTATTATCTCTTAAATTCTAAAATTAACAGGATGAAGAGTCTTTAGAGGACATGGGCTATATCTTACACTTCTTTTATGTACTTCACACTGACTATGGCAATGCTAATAAGATATTAAGTTCCTAACTAAATATGCATCCCCTTGATAATTATACTTTGGAGTAAGATTATTTGTACAAATGGGTATAATTTCCCAGATATCTAGAAATTTAACTTTTCCTTTACCCTAAATAGAGAATAGGGGCAGATTAGTTTAACTTAAAACTTTTTTGGCTTTGAAAGCCTCTTTCCTTAAAGGTAGAAAATAGTTCAGAAGACTAAATATAATACTCTGTTTTCTTCATAATTTTTCTTACTGCTTTATTCCTCTATACATGTCCTAAGTATGAGTATGATGCAATTCCATCATTTCTAGGCTTCAAAGCATACATATTTTAGGGCATGGCCTGGTTTTGCCAGGTATGGAGAGATTACAGTAAATTGACTTTAGTATCTTCCTGTTTT
>NW_007727407.1:64015-66417 GCF_000696425.1 Galeopterus variegatus
TTTTATGGGCTTTGCTCTAAAGCTTCACAGGAACAATTAAAATAGTGTTCGTCACACTATTCTGGATTAGCTGAAGTCTTGTTCCTGTTAACATTAAATGACCATTGGCCTAATGCAGTCAACATGAGTACTTTACAACTCATCTAAGAACAATCAAGTATTGAGGAGAATGCATTTTTTTTTTTAAATTTTTACGAGGAGAATGCATTTTAATTAAAAAATTACTTATGCAGGATCAGGCTGGGAGAGAACCCTGCTTTTTGTAAATTCAGCATATTACTCACACCATGATTCATTTTGCTCCTTTGTTACAACAAATGTGCTTGAATTCTTTTTTGCAATGAAAAGATTCTTATGGTTTATCTTCCTTGGGGATTATTATTTTCAAAAGGTTCTCTTAAATGTATTACTACCACAAAGAATAAGTCACAAATGCCCTGGACACACTAAAGAAAAGTGCTCTGCTGGGTTTCCCTTTTTATTTTGTTTTTGGTAGATTTATGACCTGATGCCCAGCTTCTTTATAGATTCACCTCTCACAGGACACAATTCTCTTTAATATGTTTTCCATGATTACAGGAAGAAACACTGTTAGCAAACACCTGTAGAAATTTCAGTTTCACTGCACGGCTTTCTCTTGGTATATGGAGAGAAGCCCCTTTAAAGTGTTTCTGTGGGACAACTGAAAATATCTTTTTGACTGACGTCTTCTGTGTTTTTTAAATGTTTTCTTGACACTTCTTGTTTTTATTAATCTGTGATAAACATTTTAGATTCTTTTATGAACTTAGAGATATTAAAATCAAAAAATTGAAAAAAATCTAAGAAAAGTTGCCAATTTCCATAGTGGACATATAAAGTTGGCTTGTGTAGGGAGTTATTTGGGCACAGGAGTATCATGATAAAAATGGTGTGTAAAGAAGATTACACACACAGCAGCCCAGAGTCAAGGATACCACCCTTCCATGAAGATTTCGCAGACTGCTCTAGCAATGCTAGTTTCCAAGCTCCTATACATATTATATAACATATAAGCAAGAATGGAATGGGTAGGTAAAAATAAAATGCTCTTAGCAGCAAGTACAAAATAAAATATAATATAATAAATATAATATAATAAAATAAAATAGTTTGTCCTGACAGGACAGCAATGGTTGAAATTCACATGAAAAAAAAAAAAAAAGAACTTGGTTTCTTCCCTGGAGTTAGAACCTTTAATACATTTATGTGCGTCTAGAAGTTCCAAGAAGGGCTGTATATTTCAAGGAATGCTAGTCCTTCAAGGAACAGAGTTTGGGAAACACTGAGTTAAAGGTTAGCCAATGTAATTAGGTAAAAGGAAATCGAAAGTCAGAATATACACTGGAGCAGCATGTAACAAGAATGGCTGTGAAGTCCCAGCTTTGAATATCCTCAAGAATAGAGTAGACATTTATCTATGTTCCTCCCTCTAAAACAGTGATTCTCAACAGAGGTTGCCCTTCACAGGATGGAGCAGAATCTCAGCTGGATTTTGTCAAATGACTTTTCTGCATCTATTAAGATGATCTTATGTTTTTCTCTTTTCGTGTGTTAGCATAGTGAGTTCCATTGATTGATTGTCTAATGTTAAACCAACCCTGCATTTCTGAGATACACCCCACTTAGTTATGATGTATTATACTTTTAATATATAGTTAGATTTGATATGCTAAAATTTTGTTTAGAATTTTGCATCTATGTTCATGAGGGATATTGGTTTGTAGTTTTCCTTTGTTCTGATATCTTTGTTTTGATATCGTGGTAATGTTGGTCACATAGAATGAGTTAGGAAGCATTTCCTCCTCTATTTTTTGGAAGGATTTGATTAGAATTGTTATTATTTCTTCATTAAATGTTGGAAGAATTGACCCTGATGCCATGTGGGCTTGGAGTTTTCTTTGTGGGAGGTTTATAAACTACTAAGTTCATTTCTTTAACAGATACACAGTTCATACCAGTACTCTCAGTTCCAATCCAATACTACAAAGTCTATTTTAGTTTACATCCTTCCCATGTTTGTAACTCCCTACTCTGGCAATGAGAAACCCGTCTCCCATTATCCTTCATGTATTTCCTTATTTGGTCAATGACCCTGTCTGTAACCAATTTTCCTTTGCCACTGCTGTCCCCTTCCCTGTACAAATGTTGTCATCACCTCCCCTGGGCTCTGACACCCTGCCCAGGGCTGCAACTTCTACCTCCTCCCCCACCTCCACGGATGCCCTCCTTACCCCCAGGCTGACACCTGTGCCAGACTGCACCATTGCAGAGACACCCTCTCCACTTTCTCTCTCTCATCCTTTTGGGAAATTGTTCCTGCCAACAGAGTCTCTTTTGTTCAACCTACACTCCATGTTATCTGTACATAATTGGCGAATGAT
>NW_007727407.1:66531-100160 GCF_000696425.1 Galeopterus variegatus
CCAACAGAGTCTCTTTTGTTCAACCTACACTCCATGTTATCTGTACATAATTGGCGAATGATAAATATTTAATCAATAAGACTAAAACACTACATTTAAAAATGAGTACATGCTATATTGACACTCTGCAAAAGGTGTTATCAGAATTGCCTGAGTTTGTGTTCCAGCTCTGCTGTTGACTAACTGTGCAGCCATAGACAAATTAAATTAACTTCTTTAAACTTCTATATCTTCATCTGTTGAATGGGATGATGATAAAAATAATGATAATATAATGAAGGTAGATAACACATGATACCTACTATGTACCAGGTGCTATACCAAGTACATGACATATATTAAGTAATCTTCTAGGTGGTCTTTGAAGAACATACTATTACTACCTTTATCTCACAGAAGAGAAAGCTGTCATTTGAGGTAGGTGCCATTATCTTACTCCTTTTACAGATGAGGAAACAAAGCACAAGAAATAGTTCATCCACGGTCAAAACCTAATAACTAGGAGAGTTGGCATCCAGACACTGCCTACAGAAAGCAATACTGCCTGACACATATGAAAATTCCTAGGATGGTGCTTGGTACATAGTGGGTGTGCTAGTAAATAATCATTTTCATGTGTGAAGTGATTGATTGTAATATCTCTGAATCACTATTGTGAGGTCTATGACACACAAAGAATCATGTAACTGCCCAATTGGAGTGGAGAGGATGATCCGTTTTTAGCTTGAAAACAAATTCGCAGTAATTTTTCTTACTAGATGTAGTTTAAAGTCCTCTCTGTTTATTGTGGATTGGTAAAGGAGGTATTTTTATGTAGAAAGAAGACACGGATTCAGAAATAGGTTATGTACTTAAATTTAAAAGGGAAAGATGAGAAAAGATATTTCCAGTTGATAAATGAGAAAAAGAATTAATGGTACCTTAGAGATAAAAGAATAAACAAAAGGACATCAGAGCTGAAGAAAGTAACCCAGTGGTTGCAAGAACAATAGAAACTTGAGAAACATCTATCATTCTAGTTTAGCAGTTAATAACAGCCCAAAGCTCACAGATCCATTAATGTTGTGATGAATTTGTGAACCTGGCATGTAACAGGTGCTCAGTATATGCTTGTTGAATTGATCTAACAATCCTTTAAAAAGCCTAAGTTGAATTTTCAGTTAAAGGCACAAACATAAAATAAAAGGGAAACAGGGAAGAAGATAACCTCAAGATTTTGGAGGCTGAAAAGCATATAGGTACCGATTTAGGAGACTGGAGAAAGCAGAATCCTAAACTGGCAGTGAATCCTAAACAGAAACTCAATTTACATTACAAAATTGCCCAAGACCCAGATATCTCCAGAAAGTGAGGGTAAAGATGAGGTAAAGTCTTCACTAACAGTGTGTTAATGAAGTAATTATTCTTTTATACCTTTCCCACTTTGCACAGCAACTACCCCTGACCCTCTCAGCTCCCAGACTGCTGGCTGTAAAACCAACAAGCTCCTGGCAGAAAAATAGAAATCTTCTCTGGGGGAAAAAAAAGAACTAGGATCTTGACATCAGGAACTCCCCAAGGAAAAAAACTAAGACCTCAACACTGGGAATTTCCCAGGGAATGGGCCCAGCTAGTTTGCCTTATAGTGAAGACTATGGTCAACAACCTACATGTACATGCACAGAGTTTCTAATCAGCTTTCTGGTGGACACCTTTTGGTTTGAGCAAAACATCCAGGGAGTACCAGAAGGACGAGGAAAGCCTCTGGTATGACTGAGACCCATAAACATTTGGAGGAAATAGAGATGCTTCAGGGAGATGCAAACCATCATTAGCATGTTCAAAAACATAAGAGAAGTTGTTACTTTCATAACAGAAGAACAGGGTGCTATGTTTAAAAGAAAACATTGGGAGCTCAAAGAAATAAAATAAGCTTTTAGAAATTAAAATTATGATGGCAAATATGGAAGGTATAGATAAAGTAGAAGATAGATATAGAAGGTAGAATTTAGGAGGTATCCCAGAAAGTAAAATAAAAATAGTAATAAAAAAATATGGAAAGTAGGATAGAAAAGATAAGAAAATTAGAAGACCAATTCAGCAGATTTGATACCCAAGTAATAGGAGTTCCAGAAAGAGGAAACAGAAAAAATGGAGGGGAGGACATTTTACAAAATAATTCAAGAAGACTCTTAGAACTGAAAGGTGTGCTTGCTCAGCACAGTGGTCTAAAACAGACCCACACCATATCATATCATCATGACATTTTGAAGCACTAGGGGCAAAGAGAACCCTATGATCTCCAAAGGGGTGGGGAAACTAGTTTCATGACAGGACCAAGAATAAGAATGGCTTCAACTTTCTCAAAATATAACAGAAGAAGCTATAAGGCTATACAACAGTGTCTTCAAACTTTTGAATGAAAATTATTAAAAATTTCAATTCCATGCCCAATCAAAAATGTGAGGGCAGAGTGAAGATTTCTAAAAATCTGTCTCCCTTGCACCCTTTCTCAGGAAGCTACAGGAGGATGTGCTCTGCCAAAACAAGGAAGTAAGGCATGAAAGAGGAAGACTTGGGACCCAAGAAACAGAAAGACAAGAAGAGTCTCCAGGATGGGTTGAAAGGAGACTTCAAGGTGACAGCAGTGCCTGGAGAACAGGTCCAGGATGGAACAGGTCAGAAGGTTCCATGGAGATAATATTGATCAACATATGTCAACATTGAACCCCCAAAATATGTGTAATCAATTATGATTCAATAAAATAAATAAAAGAAGGTTCCATGGAGGATTTTTTTCAGGAAAATGAAATTGATCGAACATCTAATTTGAATATCTCAAAAGGAAATTTGCACATAGAAAGGATTTGGATTAAATTAGCAACAAATCCACAAACAAGTAAGCAAATCTACAAAAAGACCATTATTAACTTCAGAGAAAACTTAAAAATTGTGCCAGGCCTATTAAAATTTAAAAGTTTATCATCAAAAGACATATTAAAGCAAGTGAAAAGACAGAATCTTGAAGGAGATATTCACAATACACATAAATGACAAATTATATTGATAATATATAATAAGCTTCTAGAAATCAATAAGACCACAAACAATTAAAAAAAAGGCAAGAGACATGAAGAGGCATTTCACAGAAGAGGAAATTACATATAGCCAATAAATATATAAAAAGATGTTCAGCATTATCTGATCAGGAAAATGGAAATCAGGACCACAATGATATAGCCATTTTCACTGGTAAAAATTTAAAAGACTAGTAATAGCAAATGTTGGATAAGATGTAGATTCATAAGATATTTTATGTGTTGCTGGTAGGATTTAAAAAATTAAAAATGTTTTGTCATTATCTTCCAAAGTTAAAGAAAAACATACTCTATGACCCAGCAGTCCTCTTGTATGTAGAAAGAATGTTTTAAATATGTGTAATAGATGTGCACAAAAAGATTCATTACAGTACTGTTGAACAAAAATCTGGAAACAACTTAAAAGCTGCCCATCAGTGGGAGAGTAGATAAATGAACTGGGATATTTTGCAGCAGTCAAAACAAATAAATGCATAGATGAATTTTAGCAATTTTATCATAAGTGAAGTAAGTAAATCCAAAATATTGCATACAGCATGATGTACTTTATATAAAATTAAAAACACATGACATAGGGCTGGGCAAGGACTTTTTAAATAAGACTTCAAAAGCATAAGCAATAAAAGCAAAAACAGACAAGTGGGATTACATCAAACTAAAAAGCTTTTGCAGATCAAAGGAAACTGCTAACAGAGTGAAGAGACAACCTACAGAATGGGAGAAAATATTTGTAAACCATACATCTGACAAGGGGTTAATATCAAGAATATATAAGGAACTTAAACAACTCAACAGCAAAAAAACAAAACAAAATCCAACTGAGAAATGGGCAAAGGATCTTAATAGACATTTCTCAAAAGAAGGCATACAAATGGCCAACAGGCACATGAAGGAATGCTCAACATCATTTAGCATCAAAGAAAGGCAAATCAAAACAACAATGAGATATCACCTCACTCTAGAATGGCTACTACCAAAAAGACAAAAGAAAACAAGTGTTGGCAAGGACGTGGAGAAAAGGAAACACTTGCACACTGTTGGGGGAGTGTAAACTGGTACAGCCATTATGGAAAACAGTAAGGAGTTTCCTCACAAGATTAAAAATAGAACTACCATATGATACAGCAATCCCACTACAGGGTATATACACAAAGGAAATGAAATCAGTATGTCGAAGAGACATGTGCACTCCCATTTTTATTGTAGCACAATTTACAATAGCCAAGATATAGAATCAACCTAAGTATTCAACAACAGATGAATGAATTTTTAAAAAGTGTTACTATTCACTCATAAATAATGAAATCCCGTCATTTGTGGCAACATGGATAGACTTGGAGGACATCATGTTAAGTGAAGTAAGCCAGGTACAGAAAGACAAATACCACATGATCACACTCATGTGAAATCTATAAACAACAAAAAAGTTGATATTATAGAGAGAGTAGAACAGTGATTACCAGAGACTAGGGAGAGGAGGGGCGAAGGGAATACAAGGAGAGGTTGGCCAACAGGTACAAAATTACAATTAGATAGGAGGGAAAAGTTCTGGTGTTCTATTGAACAGCAGGGTGACTATGGTTAAGTTTTGTATATTACATAATAGCTAGAGGAGAGACTTTTGAATGTTTTTGCCACAAAGAAATCATAAATGCATGAAGTGACGGATACTTTAATTACCCTGACCTGATCATTTATACAACATATACATGAAAACACCAGATTGTACTCCACTTTTGAATGTTTTTGCCACAAAGAAATCATAAATGCATGAAGTGACGGATACTTTAATTATCCTGACCTGATCATTTATACAACATATACATGAAAACACCAGATTGTACTCCATAAGTATGTGCAATTATAATGTGTCAATTAAAACAAATAAGTATAAGAGGGAGGAGTGAGGGATGTTTTGGTGATGGGCCATAATAATCAACCACATTGTATATTGACAAAATAAAAATTTAAAAGAAAAAAAATTTTTTGCCATAATAATCAACCACATTGTATATTGACAAAATAAAAATTTAAAGGAAAAAAAATTTTTAAAAATAAAACAAATAAGTATATTTTTAAAAAATAAAAAAAATTTTAAAACAAATTTTAGAAAATTTTTGCCTTATTAATTACATATTCTTTTACTTTTCTTGTTGTGGTTATCCCCAAAATTATAACTTGCATCCTTGTATAAAGTCTAATATAAATTAGTGTTTTTATCTCTTCCTGGGCAACCCAAAGACTTTAGAACATTTAAATTTTATTGATCACTTCCCCTACTTCTTTACCATTGTTGTCATGTATTTTAATTTTTTTCTATATTTTAACCCCAGAAAGCATTATCATTATTGTTTTCTGCAGTCAATAGACTTTATTTACCTACATATTTATCTGTTTTTTGCTCTACATTTCACTCCACATTTCTGGATTTCCATCTAGAATAATTTCACTTCTGCTTGATAAACATCCTGTAATTCTCTCATTTTTTGTCTGAAATTTTATATGCAGCATTTAAAAAACATTATTTAGCATTATTTTTGCTGGGACTAAAATTTCAGGTTGAAATTTATTTTCTTTTTACACTTTAAAAATACCACTTCATTGTCTTCCACCTTCTATTGCTGCTGTTTTACTGAATGTTCCTTTGAAGGCAATCTTTTCTCTGTTTTTCTCTCTTTCTCTTTGTCCTTGGTGTTTAGTAGTTACACTATGATGTGTCTAGGTGTGTGTGTGTGTGTATGTATTTATTCTGCTTATAATTTGTAATGTATCTTTGAATCTGTGGCTTTGTATATTTAATTATTTTTAGAAAATTTTAAATCATTATCTCTTCAAATATTACTTTTGTCCAATTTTCCTTTTTCTCCCCTTTCGTGTCCTCTATATTTCTTACCAAAAAAGCTATAAGAAAGCATAGAAAAAATATTTCTTTTTATTCTTTTCTCTTCTTTGCTTCATTTAGGGTGTTTTTCTCTGATACATCTTTCAATCCACTAATTCTCCTTTCAACTGTGTTTAATCTGTTTTTAGACCTATTCTTTGGGGTCTTAATATGTTATTATTTTTAAGTTTTAATATTTTTTTGTTCTTTTGTACAGCTTCCACTTCTTTACCAAAATTCTCCCTCTTGTCTTTTATTTCTTTGAACATATTAAGGATATTTCCTTTAAAGTCTATGTCTGATAACTCCATGGTCTTGACTCTTCTTTTATCTGTTGTATTTCTTTTTTGTTGTTGTTTGTTTTGTTTTATTTATCATGTCATCATATGCTTGTTTATTGTATTAGTCCATTTCGTGTCTCTATAACAGAATACCTGAGACTAGATCACTTATAAGGAAAAGAGGTGAATTTAGCTCATGGTTCTGCATATCGGGAAGTTCAAGACTGGGTGGCCACATTGGGTAGCTTATGGAGAGGGGCTCATGCTGTGTCAAAACATCATGGAGAAACAGAAGGGGAAGTGAATGCATGTGAAAAGAGATCAAACATGAGAGGCAGCCTTACTTCATAGCAATCCACTCTCATGAGAACTAATCCAGTCTCATGAGGACTAACCTAGCCTTGGGAGAAAGACATCAATTCATCTTGATGACCTAATCATCTCTTAAAGGCCCCACCTTGCAACACTGGAATGAATGTCAGGCATTTCATATGAAACTTTGTAGAGAATTTGACATCTAAGATGAGATTGTCATACTCCAGCAAATACTAAGTTTGTTTCTAGTAGACTACTAAGAGCATTGGCAATATTGGATCACCTTAATCTCTCAGAGCATTGAGAAATTTTCAAGTGGGCTTCAATCTCTATGAGGGCTTGTCTATTTCCAGTTTACTTTTTATTCCTAAGATTTAGCTTTTAAAGATCTCAGTCTAAAGCCCAGAGGATATCCTATAACTCTTCTCCCTGGTGGGCATTGAACTCCAATTTTGTCCTGTTGGCCTTATAATTCTGTCAAAAGCTTTGCTCAGCTATTAATTCATCTCTTCTAGGATCAGTGGATTGCTAAGGGGAATACAACCCTGAATTCCTAGCTCACCTCTCTGAGTTTCTTCTCCCTTATCATGACCTTACAACTCTTCACTGCTTTGTTATCTCTCTTTGTTATTTCTTACAAAAATATTTTGTCCTTTCAACTTGCTCTCTGAGGAAGGGTTGGTTCTAATTAAAGTGAGCCCCCCAAATATACTTTTTATCTACTAGCTCTGTGTATCCCTATATGTAGGGATACACAATAATGTTATATAAAAAGGAAAGAAAAGATATGACACAAGCAAGATTAAGAACTATGATTAGTTCAGGTAAAGGGAGGCAGAAAGATGGACAGGTTGTGGATAGGGAGAAGATGGTTGGATGAATTTTATTTTCCAGTCTCTAGCTTTCATTTCAGGTGTTAGTTCAAGGGAGCTAATTACATTATTAAAGAAAGCTAATCAAATAGCTAAATAGAAGGCCAAGCGTAGACCAGTGATAAGTATAGTGCGCTGAATTATAGTTAATCCAAATCTGTGTACCTCAGGTTCAATGAAAAAGAAAACAGTTATATAGAAAAGGAAATATTATAGTATGTTATGTGTCACAGGTGGGGATAGCATTTAAGTAATGTAAGTGCTGAGTAGTGATCTGAGCACTATTGTCATAGAGCCAAATTTGGGGATTAAAAGTAGGTATTTGTGTGGAGGAACAGGAGATAAAAGATAACTAAATCCTCATCTTCTGTATTGGGAAATCAATAGATAATACCTAAAATGGAAAAGTCAAGAAGACACAAAATAATCATATTTAGAACTAAGAAGGAAAACAAGAGAATCTGCTATCAGAGTTCAAAATGTTTGCCTTGAGGTATGGTGGTGGGGTTAAGAGTGAGAAATGAAGTTGGTATTTATAACAAGGTGTTGAAGCTGTTTGACTCTTTAAACTATTTATAAAAACTTTAAATTTAATAAAAATAAAAAGAATACTTTTAAAAGGTGTTATCAGAACTAACTAAAAATAAAAGAAACATACAGTAAAAAATAACGGAAACTCATGACTGAAGATACTTGTCTAAAGCTTATCCTATCAGTTGATCTATTATCTCAATCAATTGGTTTTCAGTCAATTCCTTTGTCAGTTTTTACATGGCAACATCATGCTGTGCCTGCATTTAATTTTTTTAAAAGGTGAAAAAGGTATGTGCTGTTGCATGGATTTTTATTAAATTAATGGCTATAGTACACAGTCCTAAAATTCTGAAAAGAGGTTAAACTTTTATAAACTTTTATTTGAGAATCATGAACTGAAAAGACAGGTAAGATATTGTGTTTAAAAGGAAAAGCCTCATAAAAACAATTGAAAACATATTAGGTAAACTGAACACTAGAAAAATTTTTGTCCAAATGATGTAACATTGTTAAACACAGTGAAAAATAAGGATTCTTGAGAAACTGCAAGAAATCCTCTTCTACAGATCTGGTAGAAAATACCCTTTTGTTCACCGATAATGAGTAGTTACCTATACTAAATTTTTGACATTGTGTGTGTTAGCAATAGATAGTGTATTTTATCTTCTAGTTAATGGATATCAGTCTTGGCCTCAAATACAACTCTCCAGATCCTGGATATGAGGATGAGGCACCATTCAGAGGCTGTCTTCTTTGGGCACTGATCTTACAACCAATCTGAAACAAAAATATTTACAACAGTAAAAGCTGAATTTGCTTAAAGCATTTAAACTTTACATATTTTAGTTTTGCAAACTCTAAAATGGGAATAATCATTCTAGCTTACCTATGAGGTGTATCCAAAAACTAATTAAGATGAATGTTAAAGATAATCGCCTTAAAAAAAAGAGACTACTTGATAGTTGCATATTGCAATAAGTATGAAGGAAAAGTGAAGTTGAATTTCATATCAAGATAGGATGGGATTGTTTCAGCTTTTCAGAGTGTCTACATGAGTAGGTGTCATTTAACTAAAGGGAATGACCATGTGTATTATATAAATAAGGAGATGCATATTTTAAAATCTTGTGATATTTACTAGATACTTGTTATCTACTAGCTCTTTGTAAAATAGGAAATATGTGTATATTTTTGTGATGACATATCCACAAAACCTTAATTCATTAAATTAGGTATAGCCAGTGAGTCAGCTATGTTCAACTCCCATCAAAGTAAATAAATAAAGAACATATTTTGTCAATGCCGTAAGCAGTGAGTTGATTGGCCCCTTAACATTTTTTGGTTACATGTTTTGAGTGACCACATTTTGACCTACAGGAATTACAGATCTCATGCCCATAAAAAGTAATAACGCTCCCACCCCATTAGATATTGCATTTATACAAAGTTTATTCATTTCTGCCTCCACATTGGGTAACTAGGGAAACAATGATGTCACTGCTCAGCATGGTGCTTAGAAACTTCTCTACTTAGGCTCATGGTTTGGGAAACTTACAGTTATTTAATATGTCTTACCTCAACCATGGTAATAAACTCATACAACTTTTATTTTTTATGAGCTGCTGATAGGGGAAATAGTATCATTCTGTTTAATGCATTGTTTGAGGAAAATAAGTGTACTGTTTCTTCAAAATCATCTGTGCATTTGCAACCAAAATTTTTTGATGTGCATTGATAACATCAAGCCAATTATGTGACCCAAATTAAATGTTCCTCCTTGTACCATGCTGCTCTGAGCCATAATCCTTCAGCTGGTCCTTATTTTCACCTTGCTCTTGATCTGAGAGCCTAGCTCTCTATCTTGCTCTTCTTCATTGTTATCTTTCCAACATCATCATGTTGGTAACAATGTGTTTTTAGAAATAAACAGTATAGGAGGAACTTCTCTGGTGAACTGTCAGCTCGGGTCCTGTCGTTCTTTCAGCTTGGATACGTTGGTCCTTGATAGAAAGTGAGCCAAGATGCTGGGCTTCTGTCTGGACCCCAGCATGAGGTCTGAAACCAAGGGGATCTGGATGTGCTTTTTTTTTTGTCTTTTTTTTTCATGACCGGCAACGGATCGCAACCCTCAGTGTTGCGCCCGTACTGGACCGGGACCGGCTACGGGATCGCAACCCTCGGTGTTGCCCCCGCACCTCGCTCAGCCAGTGAGCGGCCGGTCTGTATGTGGGATCCGAACCCTCGGCGGGAGCGCCACCGCGCTTCCCAAGCGGCGCACTGTAGCAGTGCACCACCGGGCCGGCCCTGGATGTGCTTTTAAGAAGAGTCAGTTTTCAGAGGAGCCAGACGCAGAAGGAGAGCGCAAGGGTGAGCGACAGCCGCTGAGAACTTGTCCCCCGTCTGCGGCGCCCGCACCAGGATAGAGCTCCATGAGGCAGGAATTCGTGTCAATTTTGTTCACTGCTTGATACTGAGCACCTAGAACAGTGTCCAGCACATGGTCACCATGGCATCCAAATCCATCATGATGGCCCCCATTTGTCTAGTGGAAAACTGGAAAGAACAGCTGATGGTGAATCTGAAAGCATTACAGATTCTTGACAAGATTTCTCAGCCTTTGGTGGTGGTGGCCATTGCAGGGCTGTATCGTACAGGAAAATCCTACCTCATGAACCGCCTGGCAGGACAGAACCATGGTGAGTGTTGTCTTGGGGTGGGGCCATTTGCTTGGAACCAGTGATTACACAGGCTGATCACACTTGCTCTAGGGTTATGTTAAGGAAGAGCATGACTCCTCCCAATGAAGAAAACTTCTAATTCTCAACATCAAATTTACAAAATTTACAAACTCAACCTCATCTGTCCACAAAATCTCATTCTTTTGTCAAGTGATAAAGAATTATTCCAACCCTATCTAAAGATCTGCTCCACCGGTCCTCTTGATCTCATCCACACTCACCTGCTCAGAAGCTGAGCTCTAGCAATTAGTTCCTTTCTTTCTCCTGTATCACTTTTGGGCAAGGTACGTGGTCATTTCAACCAGTTCACAAATGTAGTTGAATATATCCTGTCATTAAAAATAGATGAGCAGAAGGGCAAACAGCAGAATCTTTGTATATCCATATATAAATTGGGCTGGCCACCATGGGGTCTACCCAGGATCCTGAGGTATGGAGCTGGGGACTGACCCCTTCACACAACCAAACACACTGCCAACACCACAGGGCCCACTCAGGGTCCTGAGATATGGAGCTGGGAGCCATCAACAACTAAGTAAGCAGTATGTCAAAAACATTACCTCTATGTGGGTGGCTCATCACAACCACCACAATAACCACAGCTGCTGCAAAAGCAGCTAGATGCCACAACCACCATGCAGATGGTCCGCCAGCTACTGGAGTGCATTGACACAAGGTGAATTACCAGAAGAGACCAAAAAAAGAGGATGTCTCTCTCCACAAAACCCATTCCAGAGAGACAGAAGAAGTATCTGCTGTAAGATAATATTGAGGGACCTGAACATGCCTCTCAGCACTGGACAGATCATCTAGGCAACAAACAGAGTAACCATTACTCTTTCAAAAGGAGAGAAGAAATCCAGGGTTATCAAAGGTGGGAGGGAAGAGGGAGAGGTGAATGGAGAGAGATTGGACAAGGGGCATAAAGCATAAGTACGATTTGCAACAATATGTATGCAAGTAGTATTGATTTGATCCACATATGTCAATGTTGAACTTCAAAAATATGTATAATCAATTATGATTCAATAGAAATAAATAAATAAAAATAAAAAAAAATAAAAATAAAAATAAAAAAGAAATAAACAGTATACCTGGATGTAAAAGCCACCTGCCCCCAAAACAGGATAGAAATCAGGTATGTCTTTTCAGTGAAATAAGTAGGCAATCAGTACAGCTCAGCAATCACTTGCTTAATATGTGTTCATAGTTTCCAAATTTATTTTACTCCTCTTATTTTCTAAAACTTGGTATACCCCATACTGCTCTTTCTCAGCTTTTTTTTTTCTTTTTTAAATTAAAAGATGACTATACTCCTCTTATTTTCTAAAACTTGGTATACCCCATACTGCTCTTTCTCAGCTTTTTTTTTTTTTCTTTTTTAAATTAAAAGATGACTGGCAAAGGGGATCTTAACCCTTGACTTGGTGTTGTCAGTACCACACTCTCCCAAGTGAGCCACAAGCCGGCCCTTCCTCAGCTTTTGACCTTATAATATTATTCACTGAGAAAACAGAAGCAATCAGACATGAATTCCATTATGTTTCTACCATTTAAACCACCAAAGCTACACACATCCATACCTCCTGTACTCTGCCTTCCCTCCACTTCTATCAATGAGTCTCTGTTCTGGCCAAAGGCCAACCCCAACACTTGGGCTGAAGATCCTTTCCCCCTCTCATTCTCAAATTTCCCCTCCCCTCTCTGATGAGAGCTATGGTTTGAATGGGTCCTCCAAAGTTCATGTGTTAAAAACAATTTCCAATGCAACAGTGTTCAGAGGTGGGATCTTTAAGATGTGATTAGGTAATGAGGACTCTGCCCTCGTGAATGGATTAATGCCATTATCTACCTACAGGAGTAGGGTCCTTATAAAAAGATGAGTTTGACCCTCTTCTTCACTCTCTCATGTTCTCTCACCATGTGATGCCTTCCACCGTGTTTCGATGCAGCAGGAAGGCTCCCAGAAGACGTGGCCCTTAGATCTTGGACTTCCCAGCCTCCAGAACTGTGAGCCAAATAAATTTCTGTTTATTATAAATTATGCAATCAGTGGGAGTTTCTTCCTCTCTGTGATCATGCTCATCATTCCCATGATCTATTGTCTCCTGACTTTAAAAAACCTTTCCTTGACCCTACATATCACTCCACCCATGGGCTCATATTTTTCCTCCTGAGTCCCTGGCAAATGTGATATATTTCAGAAAGGAAAGAGTAGCTGAGAGGCCAAGGATCCACAGGATTTGGATCCTTGAAAGAGTGTCTAGAGTTTGCTGTCTCCATTTCCTCATCTCTTATTCTCTTCTACCTCTTCTGATTGAGCGTCTGCCCCCATTTCTCCACTGAAACTATTCTTGTCAAGGTTCCCAGTAATCCCATCTAACCACATCCTGTGGACCTTTGACCTCTCGGTAGCATTCAATACAATTGAGTCTTCTCTCCTTGAAATACTGGTTCCCCCAAAAGCAGAGCCTGAGACAAACTTGAGTGCAGATGGTTTATTTGGGGAAAGATTCCAGGGTGCTAAAGTGAGAGATCACAGAGGAGAGAAAGCCAATACAAGGTTGTGTTATGTAATTGGCCACAGTTACGGGTGAATGGTGCAACGGATGCTTGATTCATGAGATCCTGAAGAGTATTATAAAATATGCCTTAGAACTTTTTCCCTGGAGGATGAAAGGGGAAGCATATATCTATCAAACCTCATCCCTCACAGCTCAGGGATGGCCCCACAAGTGTTACTGACCCGGTACCAGGTCATGCATAAGTGCCAGTAGATTCCTTAAGATTCCTACTTCATGGGTCAGAGAAACCCCAGGGCAGGAAGGGGAAAGTACCTGGTTTCTACCTGAGGCAGTCACTGTCCAGTTGTACCTGCACAAAACTACTGAAGACTTGAGACATGTCATTGCAGCAATGGCTGGAGTAAAATTTGGGGCTGAGATGACTTAAAAGATCATCACAAGTTTCCTTACAGCATACTTACCAAGCACCTCGCTGACTTCTTCGCTTGCCATCCAAATGTTGACATTCCCCATGGCTCTGTTCTGGATCTGTTGCTCTTTTTAAAATCCAATCACCCTCACAGGTGACCTCATTCAGCCCCATAGATGTAAATCTCATCTATTTGACTCCCAAATCTAGTCCTGACCTCTCGCTGGAACTGCAGACTTGTGTATCTATGGTCTGCTTGACAGATGTCCAGATGGAGTCTAAGATGCATCTCAAACTGAACATTGTATTGTTTCAACACATGCATCTCCTGCACAATGATTCACTTAGGGTAGACAACAAAGTTTTGTACCTATTAGTACCCCACTTTCTCTCCCTTCCGCTTCCTCCCTTCCTGTCCAGTGGTAACATTATTCTACTCTGTACTTCTATGAGAATCACTTCTTTACCCCCAGGTTCCACATATGATTGAGATTTCTGTGTCTGGCTTACTTCACTTAACATGATGGTTTCCATTTCCATCCATGTTGCTGCAAATGATAAGATTTCATTTTTTTTTATAGCTGAATAGTATTTCATTGTGTATATATGCCAAGTTTTTTAAATGCATTCATCTGTTGTTGGGCATTTAGGTTGATTCCATCTCTTGGCTATTGTGAATTGTGTTGCAATGAACATGGAAGTGCAAGTGTCTCTTCAATGTATTGATTTTACTTCCTTTAGGCATATACCCAGTAGTGGGATTATCGGGGCATAAGGTAGTTCAATTTTTAGTTCTCTGAGGGACCTCCACACTGTTTTCCATAATGACTATATTAATTTACATTCCCACCAACAGTGTAGGAGTGTTCCCTTTTCCTCCGCATTCTTGGAAGAATTTGTTATTTTTTGTTTTGTTGATAGTAGCCATTGCAACAGGAGTGAGATGATATCTTATTGTGGTTTTAATTTGCATGTCCCTGATGAGTGATGTTGAGCAGTTTTTCATGTGCCTGTTGGCCATTTGTATGTCTTTTTTTGAGAAATGTCTGCTCAGGTCTTTTGCCTATTTTTTAAATGGTTTGTGGGGTTTTTTTGTTTGTTTGTTTGTTTGTTTTGCTGTTGAGTTGTCTGAATTCTTTATATATTCTGGATGTTAGCCCCTTGTCTGATGTGTAGTTTGCAAACACTTTCTCCCATTCTGTAGGTTGTCTCTTCACTTTGTTGTCTCCTTTGCTGTGCAGAGCTTTTTAGTTTGATGTAGTCCTATCTGTGTATTTTTGCTTTAATTGCCTGTGCCTTTGAAGTCTCATTCAAAGAAGCACTGCCCACTTCCATTTCATGTAGCATTTTCCCTATGTTTTCTTCTACTAGTTTCATAGTTTCAAATCCTAAACTTAGGTCTTTGATCCATTTTGAGTTGATTTTTGTGTATGGTGAGAGATAGGTGTCTAGTTTCAATCTTCTGCATGTGGATATCCAGTTTTCCCAGCACTATTTATTATAGAGACTGTCCTTTCCCCAATGTATATTTTTGGCACCTTTCTTGAAAATCCATTGGCTATATTCAACAGTTTTTCTGTGGACTCTCTGTTGTGTTCTACTGGTCTATTTGTCTGTATGCCAGAACCATGCTTTATATGGGTTACTCTAGCTTTATAGTACATTTTGAAGTCAGGCAGTATGAGGCCTCCAACCTTTTTTTGTTTAAGATTGCTTCAGCTATATTGGGTCTTTGTGGTTCCATACAAATTTTAAGATCTTTTTCTGTATTTCTGGGAAGCATGTCATTGGTATTTTGATAGGGATTGTGTTGAATCCCAAGTGCACATGCAGCAATCTCAGAATAATAGTACTAATATTACCACAAGCAATTATGATTACTGAAAGCAGTTCACATTCTTTATTTTACATATGCTCTCCCTATTTCTACTCTCCCATTTTTTTATTCTTGTACTATACAAGATAGCAATCTCAGAATAATAGTACTAATATTACCACAAGCAATTATGATTACTGAAAGCAGTTCAAATTCTTTATTTTACATATGCTCTCCCTATTTCTACTCTCCCATTTTTTTATTCTTGTACTATACAAGATCTATATTGTCAAATCATATAACTATTACATACCTTTTAAACTTTATTTAGTCTTAGTTCTACAAGTAATTGCGTTGAATCTGTAGATTGCTTTTAGTAATATGGACATTTTGATGATATTAATTCTTTCAACCCGTGAACAAGTGATATCTTTCCATTTTTTGTGTTGTCTTCAACTTCTTTCACCAATGTTTTACAGTTTTCACTGTAGAGGTCTTTCACCTCTTTGGTTATGTTTATTCCTAGGTATTTCATATTTTTGGCAGGTATTGTGAATGGGATTATTTTCTTGATTTCATCTTCAGAAAAGGAAATGATATTTCAAGACCACAATTGAGAATTGGTCACTGTTTCTAGGCTTTTCAGGTGAGCTAGAAAAGAAATATTCATTTAAAGACAAAATGTCTCTTGAATTCATACCGCTATGTTTAATGCAAATTCATGACTATAGGGATTTTATTTAGCCTCTTCAACATTACATCTGTATCTTCGTTCTTCCACACCATGAATCTTGGTCCTCAAATACACAAGGAATGATAGAATATTTCATAATAATTTATCTGTTTTATCCCAAGTGCACATGCAGCAGTCTCAGAGTAATAATACTAATATTACCACAAACGATTATGATTACTAAAAGCAGTTCAAATTCTTTATTTTACATATGCTCTCCCTATTTCTACTCTCCTATTTTTTTATTCTTGTACTATACAAGATCTATATTGTCAAATCATATAACTATTACATATCTTTTAAACTTTATTTAGTCTTAGTTCTACAAGTAATTGCATATTTAAAGCTCACTATCAGTCCTTATGTAAATAAATATCTCTCAGTTATTTTTGTTGTCTGAAACTTATTCTTTAGTAGATTCCTGAAAAACCACGCATGGGAATGACATTCCTCAAATTCTCATATATTGATAATAGTTCGACCATGCTCTTTGTGCTTGAAAATATGTTTTCCTAGATGTAAATCATTGGCTCATATTTTCTTTTCTTGAGTGTCTTAAATATGGCAGGAGAAAATTCCATATTTTTTCCTGCCATAAAACATTGCTATCGAAATGTCTGACTGTGTAATCTAATTTTCTTTTCCTTTTGGGCTAGATGCCCAAAGAATTTTTTCTTTCTATTTAAAAACCACTAAGTTTAAAATGTAGTTTCAAATATTTGTTTATTTGGGGAATTTTTTTAAAAGTATAGATTTTAGTGTTTGTTCTGTTGACTTGTTTTGTTTTTCTTCTTCAGGAACTTCTTTTATCCATATGTTGGATCTTTTTTGACTATTTTCTGTATACCACTTTTTCTCAAATACTTTTTTATCTCTTTCTTCTTTTTACTAAAAAAAAAAAACTTCCCCCTTCACTTTCTATTTCTCTTAAGACATTTTATTTTCTTTTTCTTTATTCTCATGAGGCTTCTAGTTAGCCTTTACTTCTAAAATGATTGTTTCCTTTAATTTCTAATTATTTCTTGAGTTCTGTCACCTAATTTTTTTCTAATTTTTACTTATGTTGTTCTGTAATGTCTTATTTTCATAATATCTTTTAGATCATTTTGACATAGTATGTTAAGTTTTATCTGTCTTCTGGGCATGTCTTTCTGACATCCTCTCATTGATTCTAGCGATGTTATTCTACTCCTTATCCTGCTTTGTAAAATAATAACTTAGTATGGTATTTGACTTCAGTACTTCTGTGTTGCTTATTTTTTTATTTTTGTCTTTTTTACTGACCGGTAACGGGATCACAACCCTCAGTGTCGCGCCCGTACCAGGGACCGGCAACGGGATCGCAACCCTCGGTGTTGCGCCTGCACCGCGCTCAGCCCGTGAGCAAGAACCGGTCTCCACATGGGATCTGAACCCTCGGCGGGAGCACCGCCGCACTCCCAAGCGGTGCACTCTCCAGTGCGCCACCGGGCCGGCCCTGTATTGCTTATTTTTATGTGAGATTAGTTTTTCTGAACTTTTAGAAGGAGGCTTGATTTATGTAGCTTTTCTAACTTCACAGAGCTCACTCTTATTTTCATATAGTGTTAATATAATATAGTGGCCTGTGTTCTTAATTTCCCAGCTTTGTTTCCCTCTTCCACTTTTATCTGGACCATCTCTTTCCATGGTCTCTATTGTCCACGCCCTTCTCAAGTTTGATTCACTGTCAGCCATTTTGCTACAATGCGGGGCCCTGGCCTGGACGGGAGCTCTGGCGGATCATTTTTCAAAAGTTCATAGAATTTAACTTCTTTAGATGTTATGGTGCACCTTACATTCACCCACTATTGGAGTAGAGAAAATCTTGACAATTTCTGCTGCTATCTTCTAACTGGCCTGTATGCTTTCAGGGAATTCCTGTAGGCAGTTTTGAGATCTACTTTTCCAATATCTGGCAGATGTCCTATAGCTTCTCTTAGCTTCCCGCTACATAGATGCTGATACTAGGCAGACCTATGGCTGTTGGTGGGTTGTCCCCTCCCACTTGTATTTTAGGGTTCATGAGATACTGTGTCACCAAGTTTGGTTGTAACTGTGGTTCATGGCTTTGGGGTTTAGCTGTCTTCTTGCTCTGTCTGCTTATATGTAGGGGTTTGATTTTCGTCACCATTGCCACCTTCCTACAGCATTCTCAAGGAACTAGTCGTTTTAGGCCATGAATAAATCAGCCAATCTTTTTTTGAGGCAACTGTCTGGTTACTCTATTTGAAATGATAAAAGTACTTTATATGTAGTACCAATGTGATCAAATTTTACTTTTCTGAGTGAAACAAAATGCATGTCTGCTTTCTGCTAGCCCAAACTTCTGTGTCTCTTTTCTTTGAGCACTGTCAAAAATGACATCATGGAATGGAGTATATTCTTCCTAATTTAACACTTTTTAGACAGTTAGATCACATAAATGTAAATGTTAGAGAGGTGACTGAGATCTTTATAAATCATTGTATTAATATATGTAGTTCTATTTAGTGCATCAATATAGTATCTGAAGTTCAGTTTCTGACTTCATACACAAGTGTTCATGAACAGGTACATTTACCTACTGATTAAATAAAAATAGCTTCCCACATTGATGATAGAACAGACAGGAGTTTTGGAGAATTATTACTTAAACCTTTACCTGGCATACTGCTCCACTTGCCATATGATTTAATTCATGACTGTTTTGCCAGCTGCTTTAAAACTATATTCACCCAGAACTAGTGTTTTTTAAGATAATTTAAAATATTCTTTTCAGGCCATTCTGTCAAATATAGCTTCTTAAGACCTTAACAGATTAAGCCTCTAATATTTTTATTGTCGAAGAGATAATATTCAGTAAAATTTATTTTCATTTAGACTTTCAAATGTGGGATATTTTCTTGTTCTAAATCAAAATATAAAATGTCTTTTTTTAAAAAAATTAACACTTTGAGGAAGACATCCTATGAACCTATTTCAAATCTTTTGATAAATTTTGAGGAATTCACTAAACATTTTGCCTCAAGACAGCCTGCTGGCCTACCCTGCTGATTTTGGACTCTGCAACATCAATTCTTACCTGAATTTCCTGGATTTCTACTCTGCTGAGCAGCCCTACAAAAATTTCCAGGCTGCCAACCCTAAAATTTGCAGAAGTCAATTCCTTAAACATTGATATTTCAAAAGCAGACAAGCATGTATTCTGGAGTGAGAATTAAGGAAGGGGGAGAAATGGGCAGGATTCTGGGCCTCATGGAGGAAGACCTAGTCTGCCCATGCCTAAACAGGACAGGAAAAGTTGATTCTGTCTGTTCTTTCCTTAGATGGAGTTATATTGAAGTCCTTCTCCTGAACTGGTAGACTAACATCTATAAAGGGCTGTTTGGGGCTTGGCAAGAGTATGGCATAAAGTTCTCCCATCCAGCTATGGGGACACTGCCATATTCTCTAATTCTTAAACCAAGTATCTTAAATATGAGGGGTTTCCCACCTTGAAAGATTACTAGCAAACCTAGCCTCAAAGCTACAAAGGGAATTCCAAGTTTCGGACAAGATTTAAATGCTCCCCCATTATATTCCAATGAATGTTCCAATGGTTACCTTTGGACTACTCAAGATGACAATGGAAATGTGTTGAGACTGGGAAGAGGCTTAGTAAATGAAAAAATTTATATTTAAAAAGGGCTCAGATACTGAAGGAAGAGAGGGGGGAGTCTCTTATTTTCAACAGTGAGAATACACACTGCTCTTGTATTTGCACAGTGGTGTACACTAAAGTAGGAACCAGAATCACTGGGCTAGCAATCTGCCAGATCTCTTAAGCCACAGGTAAATATGTAAAAGCTGACTATTCAAAAATCACTGTTCTGTATCAGAAGTTAACATTTCTTTAGTTATGACACTGTAAAGATTGTGCCAAATACATGCTTACCGGTATTTTGTGTTGATCTTTTTTCCTCCACCCCTGTTAACTATCCCTCCTAATAAATTTTATTCATATCCCTTTTAATAAATTCATGTATGTCTTAGTAAAAAAAAATTAAAATGCCATCATTAATGGGTGGATGGATGGATGGTTAGATGCATAGATACATGATAAAGCAAGTATAGTAAAATGTTAAGGGTAGAATCCAGATAATGGGTATAGAGATGTTTACTACAAAAGTTTTTCAACTTTGCTGTATGTCTGAAAATGGTTATAATAGAATATTAGAGAAAAATACCATCATATATTTTAAATCTCTGTGAAAGAGAAATGTAAAACACCTTAGATTTTATTTTAGAAGTTCCTTATTTAAATCCAGACTTTGTAAGATTTAGAATTTTATTTTGAAAGTTTCTTCTATGTGTATCTAAGCACATTTTAGTAACTTTCATGAAATGAGAGTTTCTCAAAAACAGGTTGTATCTGTTCTTCTTTACAGAAGTTCCCTATCTAAAATAGTTTCAGGAAGGAGGCTTTTTTGATACAGGCTTAAAATAAAAACCAAATTTAAAAGAATTTTTGGCTAGCTGAACTGGGTGCCAGAAGATGCTAGTGTAGATAGCACCTCCTCACCATACCCTCATGCACACCACACGGTTTTTTGGTTTTTAGCTGGATCAGGAGGGATGTGTTTGGTTGGGGGCATAGGCTGTAAGAAGATTTTAAGGGGACGAAGTCAGCTTTGCCACCTACTACTAGAAATGGGCTTGATCCCTCAGGATTAGAGAAATAAAGGCCAGAAAGCAGACATCCTGAAACTTCGGGCACAAGTAGATCTTCTGGGGAGCCTACATGTCCAAGTGTCCAGAAGATGAAGGAGGAACCCATTCCTCCATCTCTGTGTGGGAGTCAAGTCAATTGTGGTGTCTTGAGGACCTGCAGTTTGAGAAACACCCAAATAATAGCATCCTTGGCATGGACATTGTTATTCTCAGAGTGTGAGCCTTCAGTAGGAAGCTCAGTGGGGTTCTTTCAATCATATGCATGAGCTGTAGTAGGGATATCTGAATGGGAGAGGGAAAGGCATGGACACTGTTGGGAAAATATAGAAAAATGGTCAGGGCCCCTCAGATGTTCAGAATCTTGCCAAGCATTTGATGTAAATATACACGTGTACCCAGGTGTTCCTTCATTATTGTCTAATGTAATTGAGCACATTGCACCCAGGTGTCCTGGATTATGGACTTAAGTATAAAGGATGAGTAGGTCTGATCCATGGCACCCCTCCCAGACCCCCGGGATGCCCCCCCTAGGGAGGGGCATGGGAAAGCCACTACTGCTTCTGGAGGCTGTTGCTGCTACTGCTAGTGCCCCTGGGACCCTCTGAGAGGCCACCACCACTGCCAGATCTGTAAGCTGCTGGACCTGTAAGCTGCTGCTGCCATTGCTGAGGACTGAGCTCATGTCATTGGCCAACAGTTCCTGGGATCTTTCCCAATTACCTATCATGGACCTGTGTGTGAGGGGTCTGGGGACCCAGCCTAGCGTGTGACCCAGTCTGTACAATGGGTTTGAAGGGTCTGAGCCCTAGCTCTGACAATATAAATGGAAACAAAGTATAACTAAAATAACAAAACATTTTGGCTTTACTTATGATTTGCCTTACTTGACAACTGGCATATTTGTGTAGCTTTACATTTGGCGTTTGAAGGGTCTGAGCCCTAGCTCTGACAATATAAATGGAAACAAAGTATAACTAAAATAATGAAACATTTTGGCTTTACTTATGATTTGCCTTACTTGACAACTGGCATATTTGTGTAGCTTTACATTTGGCGTAGTCGGCAGGATTCCGACATTAGCCCTAGCTTTACAGATACCACATGAGGCTGCCATGACAGATTGGCTTGTAGGCACGTGTGAGGCTCCTTTGGTGGCTTGCAGAAACAAATGAGAGATACTTTGAGTCAGTTTATTGTTTGGAGATAGGTTCCTTAGAAGCAGAGCTGAGATGGGAATTCTTGTTCAAGCAATTAATTCGAAGACTGTTCTCAGGAGGAGGGCATGAGGGAAACAGGATAGGGAAGGGGAAGAAAGCTACCTAAGAATGAGGTCTCAGCTGGAGGTTAGCTTCAATCGGACCCCACACAAAAGTTCTGCAGGGTGATTGTATCACAGAATTGGTCCCACCTGGAGGCAAGTGGTTCTGTCTCCTGTACTCCACGGGTCAGTCAGCCACTGGCTGACATTTGCCCTCAAGTGTGGAGGATTGAAATAACCTTCCTAATGAAGAGGCTCCTGAGGGCAATTCTTTGGAGCAAAGAGAAGCTGTGCCTTGTTAAGATCCAAACCTTAGCAGTGAGTGCCTGGCCTCCAAATGGGAGCTAGGGGGAGCACCAAGAGGCAGCCACTATCGCTGTATTCCTCTTTGGCAGGTGGGGGTTCAGAGTTTTTGTAGTTTAGGTGTAAATGTGGATGTGACCCTCCTTTTATTGTCACAGGCTTGTGAGGCCAGGCAAATATTGATCTTAGATTAGCTTTAAGCATGTAGACTAATAAAAATGTTCCTGAGATAAGGGCCAGAAACGAGTTAAGTACTTTTCCTTTGGGGACTATACCTTATTCATCTATACCATTTGTAAGCTTCAACCTCATTCATATCAAAGAGGTAGCAATAGTGTGAAAAAAGTAAATTTGATTCAGTTTTGTTTTTACCACTTCTGCAACTTCATTCAAGTCTATAAACCTCTCTGGGCCTTTGTTAGATGAGGCATAACTGAAATTTGCTACAACTGTGTTAATATTTTGCTTATTATATCTGCGAGATAATAGGGAGCCATTGAAAGTTCTTAAACAGGACAATTTCCTCAAGTTGGAAAATATCTTTGAGAAAGATGAACCTAGTAAATCTGTGTCTAACTGCCTGGAGGAATGAGAAGCAGGGAGACAAACTAGAAGCTTGGTACAATAACTCAGGCTTGAGGTAGCAAAGCCTTTCTCTTCTTCTCAACCAGACAAGGCTCAAGTCCTTTGCAGACTCTCTCAAAGCACCTTGCAATAACATGTCCAATGTTCATTTATCCACTAAACTTTGCATAAGGGCAGGAACCATACCCAGAGCTGAACACAGCATCTGGCAAATATTTGCTGAATAAATGAGGGGTTGGATAAAATAGGGAAATGTAGTTGAATTCAATAGATATTGGTCAAGAATAAGTGACAACTCTTGGTATCTGATAAAGTCACAAGTAACTTTAAAGCTTTGAGTCCAAGAGGAAAAAAATAAAGCACTTGGAAGGGTTAGTTTTCTATTGCTGCAAAAACAGATTATCACAACCTATTGGATTAAAACAATACACAGTTTCTGTGGGTCAGGAGTCCAGGCACAGCTTAGCTGAGTTCTCTGCTCATGGTCCCACAGGCTGCAATTAAGATGTCAGCCAGGCTGATATTCTCATCTGGAGCTTGGGGTCTGTACTAAGTTGATTCAGATCGTTGGCAGAATTTAGTTCCTTGTGATTATAGAACTGAGGCCCTCAACTCCTAGAGGCTGTCCTCTCTATAAGCAGTTCACAACATGATCATGTGTTTCTTCAAAGTCTACAGGAGAGTATTTTTCTTGCTTCAAGTCTGTTCTTTCAGAGGAGATAGACCTGTACCCAGTTTTAAAGGTCTCTTTTGATTAGGTCAGGCCAACCAAGGATAGTCTCCCTTTTGATTAACTCAAAGTCAACTGATGACTTACATCTGCTAAATCCCTTCACCTTTGCACTATTCTGTTGGTTAGAAGCAAGTCACAGGTTCTACTCACATTCAAGGGGAGAGGATTGCATAAAGGTATGAATACCAGGGGGCTGGAATCACAGGGAACCATTTTAGAATTCTGCATAGCACAGTAAATCGGCTCAGTTTTTATCAGATTTGAATGTAAGTGGGAGAGAATAGCTAGTAATGGGTGAACAGTCAAAGCTGGACTTGTGGATTTGACATAGTTGATGCTATGAGAGAGGGTATATCACTTAGAGAGGAAAACAAAGGGCCAAAGATGCCATTGGTTTGGGGAAGATGTTTAATATTTGGGGAAAAAAGAGGATCTATCAAAGCAGAGAGAGATCAGCAGAATGCAGGAGAGAAACTAATAATGAACTGTCATATAAGTAGGAAGGAATTTCGAGAACAGTAGGATTAAGAGAGTCCAATGTAGCAGCAATCATGGAGAATGTTGGTAAAGTCCACTCATTTGACCACCCAGTGGCCTTAGAGAAAGCTGTTTGGTGGCATGGTAGTGTCAGAGTTAAAGTTGTAGGGAATTAATGGGGTAGGTGACGTTAAAAGAGTGGAAGAAGACCTCTGAGAAGTCCCACGTCAGTGAGGGGCAGAGCCGGGCCAGGAGTTTCACTCTGAATCTAGAAGAGAGTAAGCTTTCCCAGGCCCCTTTCATTCTCACTCCACCGACACAGCCTCCACTGACGTCCTGTCTGGGAGGTGTGAGGTGGCACCCCAGGTTGTGTTTGGGTTGTCTTTGGGCTCTTCTGAGCAAGACAAAATGAGACTTTTAACTGTAATTAACCAACTTGGGGAAACCTGAAGTAGGGAGCCATTCTGCTCTCTGAATAATTAAAAGTGAACTCTTCCATCTAGTTCTGTGAGTTGAATTTTTAATAATTAGTACAAATCCTTGCTTGGTTTCTTTCTGGGCAGGCCTCATTTCTCTCAAGCCAGGAGCCAGCTGCCCTCACTGTTTTGCAAAGATCAAGCAGAATTCTGAGGAAATGAAATGGTAGGAAGGATTAAGCAATCGTTGGACCCAAGACAGACGTTCTGAGGCTCTTGAAATAACCAGTATTGAAAAGGGGTATCATTAATCAAAAGTGACATTGCCATACGGAAGCTAAATTTAATTCTAATGTAACAAATCTATAAATGAGACTGTTTCTCTTTATCCTACTTTCTCTCCTGATCATTAATCAAAAGTGACATTGCCATACGGAAGCTAAATTTAATTCTAATGTAACAAATCTGTAAATGAGACTGTTTCTCTTTATCCTACTTTCTCTCCTTTTGTTCAAAAGATCAACCTAAAATAATTTTGTTTTATTATATGTTTATTTATACATATTTGTCTTATTATAGCTAATAAGACTAACACAAAGAATATTAGGTATCTGACTCTATCAGTTTGGCAATGTAATATTATCTGGTTTTCTTGTCTCTTACATTCATTATAGTTACAAATATTTACTTTCATCACAGAGCAGCTAGCATAAGTATTTTTGCCATCTTTTTTTTCTCTATCATTTATCCCATGTTAAAAATTCCTGGATATAAATACTATTGCAGAAAAATAGGATTAAAATCTACAGCTCTAAGAGTTTATAATCATCTATGCAGCCTGCAGTGTGTTCATCTAACATTTTAAATGGATTTTTCCATCATTCTAAACCAATAGGGTAAGTGCTATGCACACTGTTGTAAAGTGCATTTCATGGCTCACTGGGCTTTTCTGTCTTTAACTTTCCAATATATATAATTTGATTAAAATTTTTGGCTGGTCAGGATAAGGAGGAATAGATGAAAATTGCTCTTAACAGAATCTCCAGTGTGCATAGGATTATAATTGAAGCAGAAATGAACATCTTTCTCTGCAGGAAGTTAAAGAAAGGCTTTGTTCCATTTTTACATGGGAGATCAACTATTATTGTAACCTAGACTCCTAAACCCACTCCACATTCAAAATGTGCCATTTATAAACATGAATGCCAAGTTTCAAGTGCCCTTTTTGAATGTTTGCATATAATTTGAAACTTGCAATGCCAAAGTAAAATACAGTTTCCATTGTATTGCATTACGCAGAGTGTATGTGAGGTGTCTCTTTTCCCTGACACTGCTTGAATAGTTGAAGCATAGTTTGACTTAGTTCGAAAAGAGAAATGTTTCTCAGCTCAACTGAAATGATTGCTAGTTATATGCTGCCAACTTCATTTTCCCCCTGCAAAAATGTACATTTTCCCCTATTATAAAATGTACTCATAATAGAAATGAGACAGTTCCCTGGAGTGTGGTTATCCAAAGGTAATCTCAACCCAATCTGATTAGAGGCGAGTGGCTCATGCCTCAAAATGCTCCAGGGTATGATTATTTTATGATAACCATACTCTGTATCATGTCTTATTGATTAAGTAATAAAGCATCAGCATTGCTATTTATAAGAAAAGCTGAGAAACGGGGGGGAGGGGGGGGATAAGTGGTTCCATAAAGGAAGTAATTCTTTCAAAAGACTCCAACTATCTCTTTTGCACCACCTCTTAACAATTTTGGGTGGAGCGTGAGAGGTCATCACTTGCCTATTTTAGTGTCTCTTTGGTGATAAGCTCATTAATTTATTAAATCCAACACAGTTAGTTACATTTAAATGTACCCTATATTGTTACCTGTCTTTATTGTGAATACTGACTGTGTGAGTGCAGAGGGACATTCTTTCAAAGGATGTTGTACTTTGTTCTCATCATCTGGGTGACTTAATCGCACAGGTCTAGAGAAATAGAGATAGAACCTGAAAAATACAGTAAACAGCTTGGCTGTAGTGGCCATATGCTGCCCATATCACCTAGCAGTGGACTGAGAAGAGCATATGACTGGCAGGAAAGTATTTTGCAGCTAGAATAGCTTTTGGACTATCACTGGGAGTGTGTCCCCTTGAGACAACATTCAGGCATCCACAATATCCTTATCATTTCCAAAGGCTGTGACTACACAGCTATATAAAAAGGTGGGGTGAGGGAATTGAAGCAATTACCATAGGTGATTCAATGTAACAACTTATTTTGTCATGATTACTTCATGTTTTCTTTGTAAATATAAGTTTATGGCCTGAATTACCAAGTCATTGCTTTGGTATTCCATTTCCTCTTACTATGTGGAAACAGCTAATATATTCAAACTGTAAAATGTTCCACAAGTAATAGTGTCTAGCTCTAGTTCTTGGTGGTGTATCATTTTGATCAAATTTAACTCTCTGAGAAGTAGAATCTAGTCAGTTTGATTATAACCTGTTAAGAGTTATGGGGCCGGCCCATGGCTCACTTGGGAGAGTGCAGTGCTGATAATACCAAGGCCATGGGTTCGGATCCCATATAGGGATGGCCGGTTCGCTCACTGGGCGAGCGTGGTGCTGAGAACACCAAGTCAAGGGTTAAGATCCCCTTACTGGTCATCTTTAAAAAAAAAAAAAAAAAAAGAGTTACTAGGTACTAGAATCAGGAGATCTCTTTCATTCCTAAATCCATTTCCTTGGCTATGCATTAGGGTTACCTTAATTTATACTTGTCTGCTTTAAGTATTCCACTATTCACAGAGCCAGTGGTATTTTTATCTTCAAAATCCAAACCTGCTAGAATGGAATTTCTGTTAATTTCCCAAAGAACACTTCACCAGAACCTCTGTCTTTAAGACGTAAGTTTACAGCTTGCCACAAAACCCATCTGAAGAGGATCTTGAAACTGGTCAAACAGATCATTTAAAACATGTATTCCTATTAACCCAAAGCTGCTTCTTTCTCTTTTAAAAACAGGGTTTTACTGCTCATCTCTTTTTTCTCCCGTGAACATATCTTTATTTTCATCAGACCATTTGTTTTTTTGCATTGTTTGTTTGTTGCTGCTGGGTAGACACAACCACTCTAAATTATCTTTGGCAATCTTGCTCAGCAGGATATGAAGACTGCCTTCTAGGCTCTCACAATTAAGGGAACATGGAAACCTCAAAGACAGATGGTGGCATATGTGCTTCGAAGAGTTGTTCCAGAAGAGCTTCCGCCATTCTTCCCCTGGAGAGAAAAGAGCCAACCACTTTGCTGGTTCTGACCTTCTCAGACATTAGTGGCTCCTGTGATTTTCATGCTTTTCAACATAGATGAGTGATGATTGACATTTTCATGTTTTTCTCTTCTGCTTGCACTCACTTGAGGTTTTTTTTAAGTTTGCTTTTTTATTACAATGAGTGTAAATAACTTAATAATATGAAAACATGAAAGATGTATGTCCTCCTATCTTCTTATCTTCTCATTTCTGTGTCTCTGGCTGTCCCTTTGGGCTGTGTAGTTTAGTAATTCCCCATTTTAGTCAGCATGGGCTAAGCTATGCTGCAGGAGCAAACAAACATGAAACTGTAGTGTCTTAAAATAACAAAAATTTATTTTCCACAGTTTAGTAATTCCCCATTTTAGTCAGCATGGGCTAAGCTATGCTGCAGGAGCAAACAAACATAAAACTGTAGTGTCTTAAAATAACAAAAATTTATTTTCCACACACACTATAGGTCCATCATGGGTCATGTAGGCCCCAGCCTATCAGGAATATTGCTATGCACCAGAGTGGAGGGAAAGGGACTCTGGAGAACTTTGCATTGATCTAGTGCCCTGGCCAGAAGTGATACATGTCACCTCTGCTCCCATCTCATGGACCAATGTAATGTACCTTGTCCATCCAACAGGGATTACACCCACGGGGATGGACAGTGCAGGGCTGTTGTGTGTCTGGAGTAGGGGAGAGCTGAATATACCTGATGAACAGCACAAATGGCTATCACATGCCACCAGCTAAAAACAATAGAGACAACTTTTTCCAACTTATAAAGAAGCTCATTAGCTTCTTCTCCCACAGTATCTAATAAATCCTCACTATACTTCAAAACCTCAGATTAGAGATATTTTCATCAAACTTTAAGGCTTAAGGATAGATTTATTACTGCATTAAAAAGTACCACAAACTTAGTGGCTTAAAACAACATACATTTATTATCTAACAGTTTCCATGGATGAGAAGTCTGGGAATGGGATAGCTGGGTGTGCTGGTCAGAGTTTCACCAGACTGAAATCAAGGTGTCAGCCAGGGCTGCAGTCCCTTCTGAGGCTTAGGTTCCTCTTCCAGTCTCACTGGTTGTTGGCAGATTCAGTTCCTTGTGTTTGTTGGAGTTAAGTCTCCAGCTTCTTGCTGGCTGTTGGCTGGGGACCACTCTCACTTCCTAGAGGCTGCCCTCGGGTTCTCACCACATGTCCTTATCTACCAGCAGTTCACAGCATGGCTGTTTGCTTCTTCAAACACCAGCAGAAGAAATCTCTCTCACTATGAATCTCTCTGACCTCTTGCAAGGGCCCCCTCATGAGGTCAGGCCCACCCAGGATAATCTGTCTTTTGACTAACTCAAAGTCGACTAATTAGGGATCTTAATTACATGTATCAATCCCTTCTGCCAATAACATAACATAATTATGGGAGTGATATCCCACTGTATTCACAGGTTCCTCTTACACTCAAGGGGAGGGAATTGTACAGAACATAAATGCCATGGGGCAGGAATCTTGGGTTACTTTTTTTGCCAACACAGAGACACGGAGGGGCCATCTGTGCAACTAGCAGCCAGTCTTGAAAGCTGATTGATTTGGTGGTGTTTGGGGCCATCTTAATAGCTAGCTATATAGAATAATTTGTTGTATTGTTTAATGAGTCAATGGTTAAAAGAGGGAGAGAGAGGAGAAGGCTGATGTGATATGACTTGATTTGGTGCTGCAGGTAGAGAGGCCATGAAGCAGTGGGGAGCTGTATGAATCACTTCAGCCTCCCCCGTGCTGGAGTCCCAGTTACACCCAGCTGGATATACTTACAGTGTCACGCTGTCTCTACAGTACTGTGCATGTGGCATTCTTAGATGGCCTATAATGGGGGATCTCACTGTCTCTCCTTTTGATTTCTTTTGAAGGTTTACTTCTGGAAACATCATCACTATATTACTCTTTTCTGGAGAGAATATTTGTTGTTCTGCTTCTTGCTCAACTGCCTAAAATGGCTCATTGTTCTATAATACGCTCAGTATTACCCAGAAGTAATTTTCCTTTTATTTTTGCCCACAAGGTGGAAAATTATGGATGAAATACAACTTTATTTTTGCTTTTCCCAGAAGAGGTGACAGGGTAGTTTTTTCTGCCTGTTTTTCTACTAGCAATGAAATATTATTTTGGCTACAGTTGATGACTCCTTCATCCTATTTTGGCAAAAGTTTTATGCAGAGTCTCCTGCCCTTGTTTATGCCCCTAGGCCCATCCCAGGGTCTTGTGGGATGAAGGATCCCCCCACTCAGAGCCTTGGGGACTTTGGTTTTTCTGCCTGTCACCATGCTCAGATATGTCTTTGCATGTACTTGTTCTTTCTCTTATTGGAGAGGCTCATTCCCAATCTCTCTGTAACATTTCTGCTCAGAAATACCACTCTTTTACTGAAGAAATGAAGAAGCTCTAATGAAGACTTGAACATCAATGGTTTGGCTTCTCTTTGGTCCCGAATATGAACACACTAGTAAAACCACTGACCAAGGGGAACTGTACATTTTAAGAGACTTCATTTCATTATTTTCTGTCTCCTGCTGGCATTTTTAAAAATCCATTTCAATGTGATGGAGAATTTTGAGAACTTTAATAGTAAGGAACCACTAGGATTATCATTTAGGTTCACTTTTGTAGACCTTTTCTTCTGTTTACATTTGGTATAATTTTGTGACCAATACCTAAATGAACTAATTTGATGGGGAAAGTGTTATTTTTTGAAATTAAAGGAACCTTTAAGGAATCCATAGGGTCCTGAAACATCCATTCAGTATTCATTCAACACAAATTCTTGAATGGGTCCTACGAGTGTAGCACTACCCTGGGCATTTGAGACAGAACAGGAAGACCTGGTCTCTGCCCTCAAGGAGAATGGCTGGTGGAAAGGGCATAGGTTTAGAATCAGACAGACAGGGTTTGAATCCCTGTTCTGCTATCTGCTGGGTGTAAACCTTATGCATATTCTGTATTTCTCTAAGTCTTGGTTTTCTGTCTGTAAAATGGGTATAATAAACCTTACTTCCTTAGATTGTGAATATTAAATGATTCTAATCACATAAAAAATCTATTTCTGGCCTGGCTGGTTAGCTCAGTTGGTTAGAGCACTGCCTTGCAACACCAAGGTCAAGGGTTCAATTCCCTGTGCCAGCCAGCCACCAAAAAAAAAAAAAAAAAAGAAAGAAGAAAGAAAGAAAACTGTTCCATCATGATCAAGTTGGGATTATCTAAGGAATGGATGAGTCATTTAAAATTGAAAAAATTCATAAATATAATCAACCCATTAATCAATTATTAGAGAAAAACCATATGACCATCTCAGTAGATACAGAAAAGGCATTTGAAGAACTTCAATATTTAATCATGATGAAGAACTTCAAAATTTGATCATGATAAAAAGTTTAGGCAACTCATAAATTTTCTTTACTTGATAGAGTGCCTACCAAAAACCTAGAGTAAATATCTTTATTAATGATTAAATGTTAGAAGCATCCATTTAAAATCAGTCCTAAGATAATAATAGTCATCTATCATCACTTCTATAGTCAACATTATACTGACTCACTAGCCAATACAGCAAGACATGAAGCAGAAAGAAGAGCATCAAAATTGAAAAGCAAGAAACATGACTGATAATATTTATGGATGATATGGCTGCCCACAAGAGAACCCAAAACAAACTATATACAATTAATTAGGATAATTAGAGGCTGGTTTGATATATGATCAATACATAAAATCCAAATTTATTTGTATAATCTAGCAACAGGCAGTTGGAAAACATGTTTTAAAAGATTTTTATTTATAATGAACCTAGAAATTAATCTAACAAAGGATTTTCCAGGCCAGTATGAAAAAATTTATAAAATGTGTTTGAAGTCCTTATCCAAATTATATTCCATGGTAAATTTACAATCCCTCAGAATTATATGAATATCCTCAACTCCTTTGCATTTTTCTTGCTTTATTTTTTTTCTTTTTTTTTTAATTAAATTTTATTTTATCAATATACAATGTGGTTGATTTTTGTGACCCTTTACCAAATCCACCCTCCCTCCTCCCTCTCCCCCTCCCCCCAAGAATCTCCTTTCTGTTCTCTTGTCTTAACAACTTCAAGGAATTGTGATTGTTGTGTCTTCTTCCTGCCCCCACCATTTGTTTGTGTACTTATTTATTTATTTTTAGCTCCCACAAATAAGTGAGAACATGTGGTATTTCTCTTTCTGTGCCTGACCTGTTTCACTTAATATAATTTTCTCTAAGTCCATCCATGTTGTTTTGAATAGCAGTATTTCATTCTTTTTTATAGCAGAGTAGTATTCCATTGTGTAGATATACCACATTTTCCATATCCACTCATCTGATGATGGACATTTGGGCTGGTTCCAACTCTTAGCTATTGTAAATAGTGCTGTGATGAACACTGGGGAACGGGCATACCTTCGACTTGATGATTTCCATTCCTCTGGGTATATTCCCAGTAGTGGAATAGCTGGGCCATATGGTAGATCTATCTGCAATTGTTTGAGGAACCTCCATACCGTTTTCCATAGAGGCTGCACCATTTTGCAGTCCCACCAACAATGTATGGAGAGTTCTTTTTTCTCCACAATGTCGCTAGCATTTCTCATTCACAGTATTTTGGATATTAGCCAACCTAACTGGAGTGAGATGGTATCTCAGTGTGGTTTTGATGTGCATTTCCTGAATGGTGAGTGATGTTGAGCATTTTTCCATGTGTCTGTTGGCCATTCATATATCTTACTTCGAGAAATGCCTATTTAGCTCCTTTGCCCATGTTTTAATTGGGTTACTTGTTTTTTTTGCTGTAAAGTTTTTTCAATTCCTTGTATATTTTGGATATTAATCCTTTGTCAGATGTACATTTTGCAAATATTGTTTCCTACTCTGTTGGTTGTCTTTTAACTCTGTTAATTGTTTCTTTTGCTGTGCAGAAGCTTTTTAGTTTGATATAATCCCATTTGTTTATTTTTCCTTTGGTTGCCCATCCATTTTGAGTTGATTTTGGTATATGGTGAAAGGTACAGGTCTAGTTTCATTCTCCTGCCAATGGATATCCAGTTATCCCAGCACCATTTGCTGAAGAAGCAGTCTCTTCCCCAGTGTATAGGTTTGGTGTTTTTGTCAAAGATCAGATGGCTGTAGGTGTGTGGGTTGATTTCTGGATTCTCTATTCTATTCCATTGATCCATGTGGTTGTTTTCATGCCAGTACCATGCTGTTTTGGTTATTATAGCTTTGTAGTATAGTTTAAAGTCAGGTAGTATTATATCTCCAGCTTTATTTTTATGCTCAGAATTGCTTTGGCTAGGGCCAGCCCTGTGGCGCACTCAAGAGAGTGCAGCGCTGGGAGCGCAGCGCCGCTCCCACTGCGGGTTCGGATCCTATATAGGAACGGCCAGTGTGCTCACTGGCTGAGCACCAGTCACGAAAATGCCAAAAAAAAAAAAAAAGAATTGCTTTGGCTATGCATGCTTTTGTTATTTCATATAAATGTCTGGATAGTTTTTTCCATTTCTGAGAAAAATGTCATGAGTATTTTGATGGGGATTGAATTGAATTTGTATATCACTTTGGGTAGTATGGACATTTTCACAATGTTGATTCTTCCTTTTTTTTTTTTTTT
>NW_007727407.1:101103-122085 GCF_000696425.1 Galeopterus variegatus
AATGTCATGAGTATTTTGATGGGGATTGAATTGAATTTGTATATCACTTTGGGTAGTATGGACATTTTCACTATGTTGATTCTTCTAATCCAAGAGCATGGGATATCTTTCCATCTTCTTGTATCCTCTCTTATTTCTCTCAGCAGTGGTTTGTAGTTCTCATTATAGAGATTTTTCACATCCTTGGTTAACTCAATTCCTAAGGATTTTATTTTTTTGGTGGCTATTGTAAGTGGGCTAGCTTTCTTGATTTCTTTTTCTGCATGTTCACTATTGGAGAATAGAAATGCTACTGATTTTTATGTGTTGATTTTGTATCCTGCAACTTTGCTGAAATCATTTATCAACTTGAAGATTTTTTTTTTTGTACAAGCTTTAGGCTGTTTGATATATAGGATCATGTCATCTGCAAACAGGGACAAATTGACTTCATCTTTTCCAATCTGGATACGCTTTATTTCCTTCTCTTCTCTGATTGCTCTGGCTAGTACTTCCAACACTATGTTGAATAGGAGTGGTGAGAGTGGGTATTCTTGTCTAGTTCCTGTTCTTAAGGGAAAAGCTTTTGGCTTATCCCCATTCAGGATGATATTGGCAGTGGGCTTATCATATATGGCTTTAATTACGTTGAGATACTTTCTGTCTATACCTAACTTGTAGAGAGCCTTTATCATGAACGAATGTTGAATTTTGTCAAATGCTTTTTAAGCATTTATAGAGATGATCATATGGTCTTTGTGTTTGATTTTGTTGATGTGGTGTATCACATTTATTGATTTGCATATATTGAACCAACCTTGCATCCCTGGGATGAATCCCACTTGATCATGGTGTATAATTTTGCATATGTGTTGTTGTATTCTGTTGGCTAGTATTTTATTGAGGATTTTTGCATCTATATTCATCAAGGACATTGGCCCGTAGTTTTCTTTTTTTGTTGTATCTTTGTCTGGTTTTGGTATCAGGGTGATGTTTGCTTCGTAGGATGAGTTTGGGAGAATGGCCTCTGTTTTCAATCTTTTGGAATAGTTTGTAGAGAATTGGTATCAATTCCTCTTTGAAAATTTGGTAGAATTCTGCAGTGAGCCTATCTGGTCCTGGGCTTTTCATTTTTGGAAGCCTTCTGATAACAACTTTAATCTCTTTTATCATTATTGGTCTGTTCAGATTTTCTACATCTTCTTGGCTTAGTTTTGGTAGTTTGTGAGTGTCCAGAAATTTATCCATTTCCTCCAAACTTTCAAATTTGTTGTCATATAGTTGTTTATAGTAGTCACTAATGATTCCTTGTATTTCTGAGGTATCAGTTGTAATATCACCTTTTTCACTTATAATTTTTGTTATTTCAGTCTTCTCTCTTCTTTTTTTAGTTAGCCTTGCCCATGGTTTGTTAATTTTATTTATCTTTTCAAAAAACCAACTTTTTGATTCATTGATCTTTTATATCAATTTTGGGGTTCTTATTTCATTAAGTTCTGCTCTGATCTAATGATTTCTTTCCATCCACTAACTTTGGGTTTGGATTGTTCTTGTTTTTCTAGTTTTTTAAGGTGAAGTGTTAGGTTGTTTACTTGCCATCTTTCCATTCTTCTGAAGTAAGCATATAATGTGATAAATTTCCTTGTCAGTACTGCTTTTGCAGTATTCCATAGGTTTTGGTATGATGTATCATTGTTTTCATTAGTTTCAATAAATTTTTTGATTTTCTGTTTAATTTCTTCTTGGACCTATATGTCATTAAGTAGAATGCTGTTTAATTTCCATGTGTTTGTATAGTTTCTAGAATTTCATTTGTTATTGATTTCTAATTTTAATCCATTGTGATCTGAAAAAATACATGGGATAATTCCAATTTTTAAAAATCTGTTGAGACTTGCTTTGTGACCTAACATGTGTTCTATCCTGGAGAATGTTCCATGTGCTGATGAGAAGAATGAATATTCTGAGGTTGTTGGATGGAATGTTCTGTAGATATCTGCCAAGTCCCAATTGGCCTAAAGTGTTGTTTACATCTTGTGTCTCTCTGCTGATTCTTTGCCTAGATGATTGACAGTGGGGTGTTCAGGTCCCCTGCTATTATGGTATTAGTGTCTATCTCATTCTTTAGGTCTAATAATGTTTGCTTTATAAATCTGGCTGCTCCACTGTTGGGTGCATATATATTTAGGATTGTTATGTCTTCTTGATGAATCAATCCCTTTATCATTATACAGTGGCCTTCTTTATCTCTTTTTATGGTTTTTGGTTTAAAGTCTATTTTGTCAGATATAAGAATAGCTACTCCAGCTCATTTTTCTTTTCTGTTTGCATGGTATATCTTTTTCCATCCTTTCACTCTTAGTCTATGTGAGTCTTTACAGGTGAGGTGAGTCTCTTGAAGGCAGCATATAGTTGGGTACACCTTTTTAATTCAGTCAGTCCGTGTCTTTAGAGTGGGGAATTTAATCCATTTACATTAAGAGTTGTTATTGAAAAGAGTTGATTTACTCCTAGCATTTTATTGATTTCTGTTTGGATGTCTTAAGCGTCTTTTGTTCCTTTCTTTCTGATTTACTGTTTGTCTTCTGTATTTGTTGGTTTCTTGGGGTGGTAGATAAACTTTTTTTTCCCTCTCTTCATTGTTAGCATTTTTATTTTACTACTGGTTTTTGATTTTTCTTGAGTTTTTATGGCAGTGGTGGTTATTTTTCAGGTACCAAACCCAGTACTCCCTCGAGAATTTCTTGTAAGGGTGGTCGTGTGGTAGTGAATTCCCACAGTTTTTGTTTGTCTGAGAAATATACTATTTGCCCTTCATTTAGGAAGGATAGCCTTGCTGGGTAAATTATTCTTGGCTGGCAATCTCTGTCTTTTAGTATTTTGAATATATTATCCCATTCCTTTCTGGCTTTTAGGGTTTGTGATGAAAAGTCTGATGTTAGTCTGATTGAGGCTCCCTTATAGGTGACTTGACGCTTCTGTCTTGCGGCTTTTAAGATTCTCTCTGTCTTTGAGTTTTGTCAATTTGACTATAACATTTCTTGGAGAGGACCTTTTTGGGTTGAATACATTTGGGGATCTTTGAGCTTCCTGAATCAGAAGATCTGTGTCTTTCCCTATACCTGGGAAGTTTTCTGACACTATTTTGCTGAATATGTTTTCAATGCTATCTCCTTTTTCCTCTCCTTTTGGAATACCCAAATTTGGATATTTGAGTGCTTTAGGTTGTCTATTATCTCTCAGATTTTTTTCAATGTTTTAAATTCTTTTTTCTTTTTTTTGTCTGCCTGTGTTATTTCAAACAGCCCATCTTCAAGGTCAGAAGATTTTCTCTTCTGCTTCTGCAAGCCTGCTGGTTAAACTCTCTGTTATGTTTTTTATTTCATTGAATAAATTCTTCAGCTTTGCAAGCTCTGCTACATTCTTTTTCAGGGCATTGATGTCCTTGTACATTTCTTCTTTCAGGTCCTGTATACTTTTCCTCATTTCATCATGTTGTCTAGCTGAATTTTCTTGTATCTCATTTAGTTTCCTTACAATTATCCCTCAAAATTCCTTGTCAGTCATTTCAAGGGCTTCTTGTTCTATAGAATCTAGAGCTTGAGAGTTAATATCACCCTTTGATGGTGTACTTTCTTGATTTTTCATATTTCTGGTATCTTTCCTTTGGTGTTTTGTCATTGTGGCAGGGGATTTCACAGTCCACTCATTCGACCATAATGTCTGGCTAGGATCCTGCTGGGACTGCCAATTTGGCATGGCTGCCTTGGTTCCTGTGGGTAGGAGGCTTGGGCCTCTCTCGGCTGTGAGGACTGGACTGGGCTGGGAGTCCAGCAGCGGCACCTACCTGTTCCCATGCAGGTGGCCCCGAGGGCCTGGGGGCTTTAGGGCCTCCCTGTGCTGTGCACACTTGCCTGGGCTGGGGAGGGGTCCCATGTTGGCAGCTACCTGCTCTGGCAGGCATTCGCTTTTTCTCGCTTTAATGTGCTGGCCTTGCTAAACCAAAATCATGTTTATATCCAACACCTTCTCTAACCTATATCTGCACCTGGACAACTAAATATGACTGGAATAAAACACAAACATGCTGAGTGATTTCACTTTAATTTCAGGATTGCTAATTTCAACTGAGCCTTACTAATATCCTGCAATTATACTATATTCCTTTGGTCCATTCTTGTTCCCATTCTCCTAGACCAGTGTCTTCAAAATGGATACATGAACATAGAATCACCACATAATCCAGCAATTCCACTTCTGGGTATATACCCAAAAGAACTGAAAGCAGGGACCCAAATAGGTATTTGTACACCCACATTCATGGCAGCATTATTCACAATTGCCAAAAAGTGGAAACAACCCAAATGTCCATCAACAAATGAATGGATAAACAACATGCACACACACACTCACACACCCACACACACAGGAATATTATTCAGCCTTAAAAAGGAATGGAATTCTGATACATGCCACAGCATGGATGAACCCTGAGGACATTATGCTAATTCACAAAGGACAATTATATGATTCCACTTCTGTGAGGTCCCTAGAATAGTCAAATTCATAGAGACAAAAAGTAGAAGGATTGTTGCTAGTGGCTGGGGGAAGAAAGAATGGAGAGTTATTGTTTGGTGGGTACAGAGTTTCAACTTGGAATGATGAAAAAGCTCTGAATATGCATAGTGGTGATGGGTGTACAGCAATGTAAATATACTTAATACCACTGAATCATACACTTAAAAGTGGTTAAAATGTTAAATTTATGGTGTGTATATTTTACTAAAATTAAAAAAAGAACAGATACCTGAAGATTTTCTATGAGACAGGTTGGCAAGGATACTTTTAAGAGAGTCACTTTGCAGATACACACTTTCTCAAAATTAGCTTGCCTTAGAATGTCTGGGATTCAGGAGTCTTCTTTCACATTTGCCCTGCTCTTCTTTATGACAAGAGGAAAAAAAAGCATGCATCTCATCTATTATGAACCTTAGTAGAGTGCATAGCCCCAGTGCATAAGAAACCAGATAAAGAAACAATTTGAAATATTGGTGTATGTGTTGAGAACAAAAATGACTCATTTTTGGGTAATATACACTGTTGCAGCTGAGTTTCCAATTCTTTGCTTTTAATTAAACTGAACTATTTAAGTTGTCAGCTGATTGATCACTAAAAGTAATTTTCGATAACTGATATAAAGTATTTTTTTTAAAGTTTTTGATAATAATCTGTGATTTTTGATAACTCAGAAAAGCTTTAAAAATTCCATAACTTTGCTTTAACAAAACTCCTTCACTTCTGCACTAGTTATATAAGTGAAATTACATCCTTTGCAATGAGTTAAATTTATGATGAAAAATTTTAGATGTCACCTTAAAATATCTGAAGAGATATTTTTCAAAATTATTTTAGGAGATGTGCAAGCAAAAAATTTGATAATTGCTGAGCTGGTTGACTGCTTAATATTCTTTTCCCCTTCTTTTCAAAACACCGCTTCTCCCAGACTCTATCAGCTGATGACCTTGCTTTCTATTGCCCTGAGAAAATGGAAACAATCAAATGAGACCCCCACAAACCACTAACACATCTACACACCCACTAGCACCTGCACCCACACACTGTGCCATCCCTTCTCTTCCTAGGGGTGACCTCCGCAACCGTTAATTAAACCCAAGCCCTCGTTGCACACCAGGCCCGTGCCTTCTCACTTGTTCCAGGGCATTGACCAGCAATCCGCCTCTGCCCTGCATCATCCATTGTTTCCTTTAATACCGGATCATTCCTATTAATATGCAAACATGCTGTTATTTCCTCTCATCTTAAAAACAACAATGACAAAACCTGTCTGGATCCACTTTTCCTTCCAGTGTCTGTTCATTTCCCTCAATCTCTTCATATATATAATTTTATAATTTATAGAAAAATTTCTTGAAAGAATTGTCTGTTCTCAATTCTTTTTCTTTTTCTTTCTTTTCTTTTCTTTTTTTTTTTTTTTGCGGCTGGCCAGTACGGAGATCTGAATCCTCGTAGTCTCAATTACTTAATTTCTCACTCAGACCCACTTCAGTGAGGTCCCCTCCCATTACTGCTGCTCTCATCGAGGCTGCCAGTGGCCTCTGCTTTGCTGTGTCCAGTGGTCAGTTCTCAGGCCTCATCTTACCAGACCTATGAACAACACGTGGCACATGTAACACTCTCTCCTTGAAACAGTTTCTTCACTTGACTGCTCAGACACCACACTCTCCTGGAGTTCCTTTCTGGTTGCTTCTTCTCAGCCTCCTTTGCTGCTCCATCCAGGCTCTGGGAACTGGAATGTTGCAGAGTTCAGTCCTGGACCTCTTCAAGATCTTATCTGTCTACATGCACTCCCTAGTCGTCTCATCCAGCCTCATGGCCTTAAATACCATCTTATCTACTTGATCCAGGAATCTTCTCTTTCCCTCCAGCGCTGTTCTTCACCTTTCTCCACCCTGGTCTCTACCCAGGAGGTTGGCTTGTGTGTACTTTAGCAGCAGGCCTTCACGCCTTCTGGCGTCTGGTTTGTTGCAACCAGTGGTAAGCGGTGCCAGGATATTAAGAGGAGAGAGAAGAATGACGTTGGGATTTTATTCCCTCAGCTCCTTCTGGGTTAAGACCCTTTACCAAATATGACTCCTCTCAAGACCTCCTTCTTGACCCAGCTCTCTGCTTCCAAGTTCCTATAGCCCCTGTTTCCCCTGTTCTTTGGTATGTAAAGCCCAGCACTGCTGTTCCACTATCCCCTATGTTTCCCTATACCCCCACCTCTAAAAATAGTCCCTTTGTAAATAAACCCTCCTTAAATGTTCCTAATTTGAATATTCCATTGTTTTCTGTTGGAATCTTGAGAGATACAATGACTGCCATTCGAGGTCTTCCTTCTGAACTCCAGTCTTCTCTATCCAGCAGGCTACAGAACATCACCTCGGAGATACCTAAGAGAAATCTCGAACACCATGTCCAGTGTTGAGCTCCTGCCAATTGTCCCTCCAACCTGTTCTTTCCCCGTTCTTCCCACCTTGGTAAATGGCAATGGCATCCTTCCTGTCACTCGGGCATATCTCTCTAATCAGTCCTTGCCTTCTCTCACACCTCACATGTGGTCTCAGCAAATCCTGCTGGTGTCACTTTTCACTGGCCACTTCTCACCACCACATTGCCACTATTTTGGTCCAAGCCACCATCTGTCTCATCTGGATTATTTAGGGGCCTCATAGAAGGCCTCCCTGCCTCTTCCCATTGGTTCTCAACACAGCAGCCCAGGCAGTCCTATCACACACAGTCGGATCACATCACTCCTGAGCTCAGCAGAGGCTTTTCTCTGACCTGTGCGAGAGGGTCCCTGTCTCCTCCAAAACCTCCTCTCCTATAACTCCTGCCTTTGCTGTCTCCATTCCAGCCATCCCAGACTCTGCACAGTTCTTTGCAGAGGTCCGAATAAACCTGCCTAAACTTGCTGTCCCTCTGTCTGAGCTGCTCTTCCCTAGATAGGCACATGGCTGGTTTCCTCACTGCCGCAGACCTGTCACTTCTTTATATTTTACTTTTTTATTTTGCCTATTTATTGGTTTACTTACTTATTTTGTTTACTGTCTTCTCTCTACCTGAATGTATGCTCCATGAGGGTACATAGCCATTGAATTTTCAATGAATGAAAACATTAAAAAAACCTAAATAAATGGAGATACATTGTTTTAATAGATAAGAAAACTCATTATTATAAAGGTATCAATTCTCCTCAAATTAATCTATAGATTCACTGCAATTCCAATAAAAATCCAAACAGTTTTTCAAAAAACTTGACAAATTGAATCTTAACATGTGTTGATGAGCACAGCCTAAGGATAGCTATTCACTCTTGAAGAAAAAGATGGGGGAATTTGCCCTTCTGGATATCAACACTTTTTCATAGAGTTATGGTAATTAAGACAAGTGGTACTGGTTCAGGACTAAACAAATTGACGGTAGAACAAAATAGAAAACCCCAAATCAGACTTATGAATACTGAAACTTAATATATGACAGAAGTAGCATTGCAACCACTGGAGAAAAGAAGGATATTCAATAAATCATGCTGGGACAATTGGTTATCCTCATGAAATTGGATCTATATCTCGCACCATGCATGTCATCCCCGATGAATTAAATGTGTGCCCCAAAACTTTAACATTTTTTTTTTCCTTTTTGTCTTTTTTCGTGTCCGGCAACGGATCGCAACCCTCGGTGTCGCACCCGTACCGGACCGGGACCGGCAACGGGATCGCAACCCTCGGTGCTGCGCCCACACCTCGCTCAGCCAGTGAGCGGGAACTGGTCTGTATGTGGGATCCAAACCCTCAGCGGGAGCGCCACCGCGCTCTCAAGCAGCGCACTGTAGCAGTGCGCCACCAGGCTGGCCCCAAAACTTTAACATTTTTATCAGAAAATAAAAGATCATATCTTCATGATTTTGGGGTAGAGAAGGACTTACTAAGTAAGACCAAAAAATATGCTAACCATCAAGAAAATACTGATAGATCTGTCTACATAAAACTGAAAAACATTTGTTCCTTAAGAGGCACTATAAAGAAAATGAAAATATCCATCACAAAATGGAGGAAGGTATTTGAAACAAACATAACTAGCAAATGACTATTATCCACAATGTATAACAAACTCCTAACGTCAGTAAGAAAAATACAAATATCCCAAAATGAAAATTGGCAAAAGGCGTGAACAAGTTTTCACAGTCCTGATTTGAGCATCACATATTGCACACTGGTATTGATATTCAACTCTGCAACCCACAGAAATGTATAATCACCTATGTTTCAATTAAAATAATTTTTTTTTCAAAAAAATGTTTCACAGAAGCAGAAACACAAATGACCAACATTCACGATAATATGCTTAATCTAGTTAGTAATCAGAAACATTCAAATTCAAATTTTAAAAAATCACTAGATTTTTTTTTTAAAAATCAGAAATGTCATAAAAACAAGGTGGGAGTAAGGATATGGAGCAAATGGCACACTTACATGCTGCTGGTGGAAATGCCAACTGTACCGTCATGGGGAAGACAATTTAGTATTATCCTCTAAATGTGAACATTCACGTGTGTACCAGGAGACCTATTTAGGAATGTTTATAGCAGTACTGTTTATAATGACAAAAATCAAACACCCCCCTGAAAGAAACTTCTTCTTTTTAAGAAGCTAGAAACAACTCAGATATTCATTGACTAAATGAATAAGTGAATTCATGAGTATGAATAGATTATCATACGAGAATATTCATACAATATATTTTATAACAGAGAAAATGAATGAACCACAACTACACACTAACTTTGCATCCAGTCCTACTGGCCTGTGTTGCCCATGTCCCAGCACACTGGCAGTCAGCTCCAGCTTAGGGACAGCGCATCGCTCCAGTGACAGTGTGGACTTTCAGCACAGCCCCATCTCCCTGCCTCTTCAAATTCGGCTTCTACCTCGTCCTGCTTCCAGTGGCTTTGTCAATCAAATTGTCTCTGGAAGGCCGTGCGTGTGTGTGTGTGTGCACGTGTGCATGTGCGTGTGTGCGCGTGTGCGTGTGTGTGCATGCGTGTGCGTGTGCGTGTGCGTGTTCTGGAACAGTGCTAGGATTCTGTTAGGAAGAGGAGAGAACGGACACTGGGGCTGCAGCAGCAGTTCACTGCCGCGGGTTTACATCTCTGTCACTCCTATCATATCATTCTGCAAACTCCTTGATGGGAAGGATGTGTCACGGTCATCTCTGTGTTCCCCTACTACAGTGGGTGGCATAGCTCAAACAGTCAAGAAATATTGAACAAAAGATTGGCAAAAGAAAGACCTAACTGGCCAGCCCTCCTCAAACACACCCAACTGAAACAGAAGGTCAAGAGCCTCTTGGCAGAACCAACACACTCACTTGGAAGGCTGGGATAGACAGATAAGGAAAAGGGTGGATGACAAATTTGGAAGTAGAGGCAGTTTAAGGGCTACTCTGAATGGCAAAACAAATGCGCGTGGCTCAGGTGCCATTCCCGCCAGCTCCCACCACTTCTGTGAGCGAGCTAAGGCAGCAAGGCTTATGGACACCGTTGCCGTGTAATGAAAGCGTCCTGAAGTCTTCAGAAGGAACTCCATAGTAAGGTGGAGTTTTCCTGATCTTAAAAGGAACATAGCAGAAGTTTTTGTTCTACCGTGGCCAGGGTGTGGAGCAAAGCTTGCCATCCAACTGGAAAGTATTTTTGGCAGCAGATCCCGTCAGTAGCTTTTCCCAGCTCACCCCCTGCACAAGCAGCAACTTACTGGCTGGGCTGGGCCAGCACCACGACGCTCCTGCTCCAGGCCTGCTGGGCTCACCCCCTTGCCAGTGTTAGTGTTTCATTACCCTCTGGTGATGACCAATTTACAAGCCCTGTGTCTGTCTGAGAAGGTGCCAGAGAACTCAGAGAAATCCCAAATGTTCCTGACTTATGGTCAAAACACTACGATCTGGCCAGTGCATGCAGGTATTGCAGGACCCCGATTGGCCCTCGTTCCTGTCTTCACACCAGGGCCACCACGTGTTCACTGCACAGAGGCTCAGTTGAGGGGTGGGGGCAGGGGGGGCTGAACTCAGACTGTGCTCTGCCTCCTCCCCCTGAGGTTGGAATTGCCTCCTGCACCTGCCTGAGGAGGGAGCCCTTTCCTTCTCATGTAGGCATCTGCTGCTTGCCAAGCCAGGGATGCGTTGCCCAGCAGGGCCCTGCTGTAGACTGAATGCCCCCCCCCCCTGCGCCCCAACCTCATTGAAGCTTAAATCCCCACTGTATCTGTTGAGGGTGAGAAATCCTATTATGGTAATTGAAAGATGGGGCCTTGAAGAGGTGATTACATTGCAGGACCATGTCATAGAGAATGGATTAATAATGGTGGTTAGGGGCATGGTTCTGAGGGCTTTAATAGGGGAGTGCATGAGGAACTGTCTTTCTCTCTGCTCTGCCATTTTCCACCACGTGAGACCCCTGCATTGCTGTAAAGCCACCACCAAAGAAAACCCTCACCAGCTGTGTTCCCTGGTTTTTGAACTTCCCAGCCTCTGAAACTGTAAGCAATGTTTCATTTTCTTATAAAGTACCCAGTTCCAGATATTTTGTTATGAGCAAAAGAAATGGACTAATGCAGGCCCCTTTCTCTAACTGGCACAGAGGCCCAGCATTCCTTTCCCGTCCTGTCCCTGGGACAGGCCCAGAAGCCTGGGCTGATGGGAGATTGCTTCTTGCCCCAACAAAAAGTATGCAAGAGGCTTTCTTGCTGGCAGTGAGACCACCTAAGGTGCTGTCCTCTTTGATCCTGGTCTCTACCAGCTTTCCATTCCCTTTCCTGCAGAGGGGCCATCTTCCTGGCCTTGCCCATGGATGTCTGGGTCTTCCCAGCTACCGGCTGTCTGCAGAGCGTCCTCTGACCCCTTAGTCCCCCTGCTCAGCAGGGGCCATGACTGCTCAGCCTCCTCTTGGCCTGCCCTCTGGCTCCTCTCCGGGCTGATTCCTGGCACACGGCTGAGCCCGGAACTTCCCTTTGTGTCTAAGCTCCTGCCTGGTTGCTGATGCCATTCCTGAATGCTCCTGGTCCTGGATTTCAGTCTTGACTCTGGGCTTCAAAACTTGAAGGCTTAGCACTAACAGCAACCTCCCACCCGGACGAGAAGGGATTATTTTCCATGGGTGGAGTGTATCTGTCCAGTAACACATCCTTGAGCAGCCACTGGGCATGCTACACATGCCCCTATTTCAGATGGCCTCTTGGATCCTCCTGTTTCGGCACTCACCCCTACCCCATTCTTGTGGTTGGCAACCAGAGAGTTCATCCCGCTTTTATCTTTTGTCCCATGCATCTTCCTAGACTTCAGATGCTCTTTCTCAGTATTCTTTTCATCCATGTGCTCACAGACTCTCAAAAACATCTTTCATAGCTTGACCCAAGTCCTGAGATCCTCCCAACACTATGCCTCCCCCAGGAGTCACTCCCTTATGCCTCCCGCTCACACACACAGCCTGCTCGGGGGTGGGGTCCACAGACTATTTGGTTGATGAAGCCAGAAGCAGGATGAGTCAGAAGCTGTTGAAGAGGCAGAGAGATGGGGCTGTGCTGAAAGTCCACACTGTCACTGGATCTACTGACTGTCCCCGTGCTGGAGCTGACTGCATGGTATGTTGGAACATGGGTAACACAGGCCAGTAGGACTGGACAGAAAGCCAGGGTGGGGGAGGAATAAGACACTAGGCATTATGGATGAAATATTTGTTATGGACAAATGCACATGGTGAAGCCGTAGCCCCCAATATGATGCTATCTGGAGGTGAGGCCTCTGGGAGGTAATCAGGGTTAGATGAGGTCCTGAGTTTGGGAACCTCGTAATGAGATTAGAGACCTTATAAGAAGAGTCTCTCTCTGTCTCTCTCTCTCTCTCTCTCTGCATGCACCAAGGAAAGGCCATGTGAGAACACAGCTAGAAGGGGGCCATCTGCAAACAAAGGAGAGAAACCTCAACAGACTCGGACCCTGTGAGCACCTTGATCTTGGACTCTCCGGCCTCTAGAAGTGGGAGAAAATAAAGGCCTGTTGTTGAAGCCACCCAGTCTGGGGTATTTTGTTATAGTAGCCTGGTCTGACTAAGACACTAGAGAAGATGATCCCGTCAAAAGCCTGGGAGAAAAGGTTACACTTTGAGACATGTGCCTGACAGCCATCGTGCCTCCCACTCCCTGGCTCTGCCCCCAGCCCTACTTCTGGCTGAAGAGTCCAGTTCCCTTTTCCCCCATAATTCATTCTGGCCATGTACTCATTCCAGCACACTTTTGACCTGACTTCTACAGCTCTGCTCAGGTGCTTGCCTCAGGCACCTCAGCTACGCGGGCACACTTGGTATCACCCCTTTCTCCCGACCTGCCCTCTCCCACGAGGTGATTATGGCATTTGGGCTCCCTGGCTCCAGTGAAGGGTGAGCACCATCAGGGCAGGGGTCCTTTCTTTATTCTCCTTTTCTGTGCTCCACGGTATCTAACATGATTCTGGGCACATGTCACATGATCAATGTTGGTTAACTGATCGATTGATAGATTGATTATAAGCACATTTTCCATTACATTTTATAAAGTGGTATTTTTTTAAAGTGTGCCTTAAGGACCCTGTGCCCCAGAATGTCTTTGGGTGTTTTCTAAATGCAGATCTTGGACCCCACTACACACTTAGTAAATCAGAATTTCTGGAAGTAGAACTCAGGCATTTGCATTGTGGTAGATGAAAGGTGGCCACAAATTCTTTGATATTTCTCCTATTGAGAGGAGGGGTCTGTTTCTCTGCCCCCTGAAACTGGCCCATGGCTCCTCTGACCAATGGAGTGATGCTATGTCGGTTCCAGGCCTAGCCCTGTTCTCTGGGAACCTGGGCCACCAGAGCAATGTGAAGAGACCCTAAGACTACAGGGAGACAGAGAAGAGCCCAGCTTTGCCAGCTTTACAATCACTCCTCCAATTAGCCACGCATTTGGGTGAAGTTATTTTGGACCCTCCAGACAAGACCAGCCACCAACTAAATACCAGGGATGACCCTAGTCAATCACGTGGAGCAAAGTGTCACTCACCTGAGCCCTACCAGAATTTCTGACCCACAAATCATGAAATGCAATAAAATGATTGTCATTTTAAGCCCCTAAATTTTCGGGTTGTTTGTTACATAGTGCTAAACAACAAGAATATGCAGATGTCACAAATTCCCAAGGTTATACTTGTGTATCCTAGAGTTTAAGAGTCATTGTTGTAAAGGGATCTGACATTTAATGAGCAAAATTTTATATTAAAGAACAGAAAATATAATTCATCTCATAATGTGTTGTCTGCATATCCTGGGGGAAGGAAAATATGGTAAAACAAAATCTCATAATTTATGTTGTTGCTACTCATTTTATTGGACAGCTGGCCGGTTCTGTTCACAGCACAAACAAGAGAGGGCCTCCAGCTCTCCTGAACTTTTCTAGACAATCCAATTGCCACAGACAGTGTTAATAAACAGTGTCACCCCAATGGAATAAAATTCAGCTTTGGATTTAAAATGTAGTGAGCCCTGACAACATTTGGTTTGGACATGTTTCCTTAGTCTATGCTTCCAGGCCAAAACTAAGATGATTTTTTATTCTGGTTTGTCTCTTGGGAGTATATTTTAAGACTACGCTTGTGGGTTTCTTTCAGGTTTCATAATGAAAACTTTAGGCTTGTTAAGTCACATGACTGACCACTGCTTTTGCCGTAGATTTGGAATAAAAACCACAGGACTCTACAAGCCCCACTGGGACTAGTAATTTTTGTTTTGGTTTCTCAAAGCAGTTTGGACAAATCTGAGACATTTTTACAGACTCAGCAGAGATCTGTGTGAAACTCAGCATCTCCCTCACACGCTTCAGCTCTGCTTCAGTGGGTTTGGATGGACCCAGTGCTTAAAAATGGAACTCTGAAAGCATAAAACCACACAAGCCAAAAACACTTTCCAAAATGAGTTTAACTAAGCTGAAGCTGCTGGGATGTGTGCCCTCTCTGTGCAGACAAGTAAATGTGCCCCTCCAACTCAACTGCCAACCTGCCTTCAAGCTCACTGTATCTACACTGTCACAGGCTGAGCAGAGCTGTCCCTTTGAAACAGAACTCTGGCCTCTCTAGACACTCATCAGAGGTGGTAGTGTGTTTCTAAAAACCCAGTAACTCAAGTCTGACAAGAAATCAATCTCATCATTTATTTTTATTTTGTTCATCTGAAAATACAAGTGTCCATATGGTGGTATCACTTGCGGATGGCTGATAAATAAACATAATCATCCTTTAAGCCAGTGGTTCTCAAGCAACAGGTCTGCTCCATCACAGGGCTGTGTCAACATCGCTGGAGGCTCTGGTTAAAAATGCGGTTCCGAGATAGCCCTGCCGAAATCAGAATTTCTCAGTGGGAGCCCAGGACTCTTTACTTTTAATGAGTTTCTTAGATAATTGTAGACATCCAAGTTTAGAAAACACTTTAGTGTTTTAAAAAATGTGACACTTCTGTTTCTGGCTGAGATGGAGTAACAGGGACTGGATTTATCCTCCTGCCTGAAACAACCGAAAAACTGGGCAAAATGTGTGGGAAAAAAATGGTTTTCAGACTGTGGACATCAGGCGGTACAGGACAGCGATTCCTGAGAGGGGAACAGTGAGGTGAACCCCCCAATGGCCCCAGCTCACTGCCTGGAGAGTTTCCAGGCTGAGATGCAGGGAGGGGGGCCCTACTGGAGCTTGGTGGTCTCCCCGAGCCCAGGGGATGGAGCTGGGATTCCAGGAGGCCAAGGTGGCTAAAAGTCACAGGGCAGGTGCTAGAAAAGGAGAGTCGGACACTCAGTGTGTGACAAAACCAACCTATAAAAGAGTTATAATAAAGTTATAAAATCAACTTAATTAGAAGGTGTATTAGTCTGTTTCTGTTGCTTATTACAGAAACTGGGTAATTTATAAAGAAACAGTATTTATTGCTTACGTTTTGGAGGCTGGGAAGTCCAAAGTCCAGGGGATACATCTGGTTGGAGCCTTGTTGGGGGGTAGTGACTCTTCACAGCAAAGCAGGGTGTCACATGGCAGATGGTAGAAGCAGAGACAGAGACAGAGACTAATATTCTCATTGGCTCTCCTTTTAAAGCCACCAGAACCACCACCATTAAACCATCAACTTATTATTCAGTGAATGGATCTACCCATCAAATAGACATGGTCCTCAAAATCCAATCACCTCCTAAAGGCCACACATTTTAATGATCATAATAGGATTTCCCACTTTCTTAACACTGTCAGAGTGGGGGTTAAGTTTCTAATACATGGGACTTATGGGGACACAATTCAATCCCTAGCAGAAGGTGACATGTTTTACTCTGCACAGGATTTGCACTGACTTGATAAAAAGAGTTGTCTCGAAGTAAGAGTGGGGCTGAATACCCTGAGGAGATTCCTAGCATTGAGAAAGGGAGAGAGGCATGCAGATGCTAAAAGGGACTGAGGCCAAGCAAAGAATGGGTTGACTACATGCTCTCCTTTGTGCTTTTAAAATAGAGATATGGACATAATACAATATGCAGAATATTTCTGTAGAAAACATAAAAAAGGGATATGTTAGTTGTCCGAGGAACAGGCCTGACAACCTGGGATGGGGTGGAAGGGAGATTATTTTTACTGTATACTCTTTATACTGTTAATGTATCTTACTATGTCCATATATTTGCTACCAGTTCATGTAAGCTAGTTAAAATAAAATATTAAAATAAATGAATCATCTTAAGGATTTCTTTAAGTATTTAATCCAATTTTATTGGATTTTCAAAAACTCACCTGCATGTAACCCTTTAGGTAAATGTCTACAATGTAAAGCAATTGTTACACTATGCACCTATGCAATGATTTATTCTTTTGTCATTCACAATTTAGTTTATCTATTATTCATCTGGCATATAACATTACACAAAAAAATGACAACAAATCACATCATTATTGTGTTTCAAGGTGTTTGAAAGACAGGTTGTTGTCTTTGTTGCCTGTTCATTTCCAAAATATGAGTTTCAAATTATTTAATTGTTCTGGGGATCTGGCACAGTCCCGCACAATGCTCAGCATCAGTCGTATGGCTGCGCACACACTCCTGCAGTTCTGAAATCTGCAAAATTATTCTATTTGAGACTCCAAAGTGTCAGAGAGTCAGATATTTCTAAGGCCCTCTTTTTCTCTATGGGTAGGTACATGGAAAATAAAGAAAAGCTAAAAAAAGCTTCTGGGTGGAATAAATGTTCTTGCCTCAGGCCATGGCCAACACCCCCAGCAGGAAGAACCAACACGTTCACTCAGGCCTGGGATGAATGGACTCTTTGCAAGGGGCTCTTGCACCGTGCTTGCTATTGTGCTTTTAGTTCTTTTCTTAAAGATGGCATACACGTGTTTCTGTTGTTGTTAGGCACAAAAGATAAGCCATATGAATTATCTAAAACTTTGCTTGTGCAGACAACAATGATTTTGGAAATTTAAAGAATTAAGAGGCTCAAAGAATGGGCTTAACCAAGGAAGCAAAGTCAATGAAAATGATTCTGGGAATCTAAATAACTGAGAAATCTTTCCCATTCTTACAAGCTGCTGATATCCCGTTATGCTTCTTCTACACATGTGTTTCCACCAGTAGGACAAACGAGCCCAGTTCCCTCTCTCCTAAATTCTTTCTCAAAAGCAGTGGGAAAGGGAGAAAGAGATGGATGTGTTTGTGTTTGCTGGTATCAGCATAACCACGGGGAGGCTGCACAAGATCCTGACAACAGGTTTACCTAGACGGAGAGGAGGTGGGGAGGAGATCGAATACGTGGGGCCAGACTTCTCAACATATACAGTTTTATATTGTTTTGATATTGCATAATGTGAATGCATCCCCTATTATTAAAGTTAAAAAATACTCCTCAAGTTTATCTCTTTCCATAAAACCTGTATAACACATGCCTAAGCCTGGGTTGAACGGATTGAAGCACAGTTGCATAAACTGAGTGAAAACAAAAGGAAGCTGAAACCCAGCCCCCACCTCCCTCCCCTAGTTGTCAATTTGGATAAAAAAGGATCTCAAGAAATTGTCTAATTGATTCCCTTTTGGCTGCTGTTTTCCATGCTGTATATCAGATGAATCTACAGGATCTTAGAACATTTTGAAAAATAAGAGACAAAATTCTATTTCTGTAATTTTTCCTCTTGGAAACATTTTGGGCACCTCTACAGAATCACCTGTGTGTATAGGAAAGCAGGGTTGCACAAAACAAAGAGGATCCTGGGAAGACTAAGGTTGTGCACGCGTGTGTGTGTGTGTGTGTGTGTGTGTGTGTGTGTATAGGAAAGCAGGGTTGCACAAAACAAAGAGGATCCTGGGAAGACTAAGGTTGTGCACATGTGTGTGTGTGTGTGTGTGTGTGTGAGAGAGCATGTGTGCAGGGACTGAGGGAGATTGGGGGAGATGGGAAAGAAGGACGGTATTTCCCAGTGTAAACATTAGAGGTTTAATTTTTGCAAAGCAGCTTTTCTGGTGAAATATTGCTGACTGTATTTGGAAGCTGATAATATAATTCAGTTCTCCTCTGGGCATTGTGGGTACACTATGATTTTTTTGGTTGACTGTCTCTTCCCCACCCCAGAATAGTAGAAAGACTGAAGAATTTCACATTGGACACTTTCCCTCTTGGGGAATAATTTAAGCACTACCATATGTCTACTTATTTTGTCCTTCTACTGTCTCTCCTGAACTGCTGGGCTTTGAAAATACAAAAACAAAACAAACACAAAGAAACACACTCAAGAGGTGAGTGTGTGCGCGCACGCGCGCGCGTGTGTGTGTGTGTGTTTAAAGTCATTCCATGGTGATTCCCCAATCACCAGGCCATGGTAATTATCGAGGAAGGTGTTTGAAGATATGCTCCACTGAAGGGGAGTGATAACAACCTTCAGAAACTGCTTAATCCCCAGGAACTAAAATCAGGCTGACAGCGGCTGCATACGCTGGAAAGAAATAATCATTGAAATTAGACCTGAGGAAGAGAGCATGCAGTGTGCTTGCTGCAGCCACCAGCGTCAGAATGGTTCACATCCAGGTAGAATACGTTTTGTCGGAGGCACATTCTGGAGGATTTTCCCTCTGTGACTGCTCCGAGGTCCTCCTGGTGAGTTGGTGTCTCTTTCCCCCATACTGTGTGGCATTATTGTCTCATGTTCATAGTGAGCTGTCAGATTCCCAGAAGGAGATGCCTATTTCTTTTTTTTTTTAAGCTTTCTTTTAAAAAAAATTTTATTATTAGCATATTCATTCTTACAAATTGTGATATTTCCTGATGCCCTTTGCCCAGCCTATCACTTCCCAACCACCTCCCTCCCTCCCCCCATCTCTAGCATTCTTAGGTTTGTTCTCTCCTTGCATATTCATTCTTACAAATTGTGATATTTCCTGATGCCCTTTGCCCAGCCTATCACTTCCCCAACCACCTCCCTCCCTCCCCCCATCTCTAGCATTCTTAGGTTTGTTCTCTCCTTCTGAAAGCTCAATGTGTTGTTGTGGTCTTTTCTTTCTTTCTTTCGTTCATTCCTTCCTTCTTCTCTCCTTCCCTTCCTTCCTAGCAGCCAGTTATGAGTGAGAACATGTGGTATTTCTGCTTCTTTGGCTGGCTTATTTCACTTAACATAATTTTCTCCAGACTCATCCATGTTGCTGCAAGTGGCGGAATTTCATTCTTTTTTATGGCTGAGTAGGATTCCACAGTGTTTATATACCACATTTTCTTTATCCACTCATCCATCGATGGACACTTAGGCTGGTTCCATATCTTGGCTATTGTGAATAGAGCTATGATCACTTAGTTCAATCCTTTTTCAGCTGAGAAAACTTGGGTCTAATGGGATTAAGTTTCTTGCCCAAAGTTACATGGCTAAGTAGCGGCCCAGCTGAAAGTAAACGCAGGTCTTCTGATGCCCAGCCCAGGCCTTTTCCCATTTAATTAGTTGAATTTCCCACCGACTTCATAGAGTAAAACGGGTCAATCCTTTCCTAGCCCAGAGGCCATAAGCTCTGCAAATGCCCAGCAGGTCCCGGGGTGCAGCACTTCGTTCGGCCTCTGGGGGCGCCCGGCGGACACCTGGGGCTGCCTGCAGCCGGCTGCCCAGGCCGGGGAGGGCGGCGAGTGAGGGCAGGAGTAAGCCGAGTGCGGGGCCCTGCCTGCTCCCGCCTTCTTCCTCCCAGGCCTGTTCCGAAGGCAGCTCGCTAATTATGGTCAGAGTGCACGCGGGGATTCCCACATGTGCTGGGAAAATGCCAGACTCCCCCCTCGAGCTTCTATGTTGGACCCTTCTTACAAAAGTATTTAAAAATGGTATATTGCATATTTCGAAATCAGACTTTAAAAGCATAGGACAAAAGACAGAAATTCTCTGTTTGACAGGACTGGGGCTGGTTAAACGTGGGGAGTGTGCATCTGTGTGCTTCACCTGCCGCCCAGAGGCCTAGGCAGGCTGTCATTAATACATTCTCAGCCGCCCACTGCCCCGGAGTTGCCCCAATTTTTCTAAGCCCTACAGCATTGTCATTCCATGTGTCTGGCAAGGGAATTAGAGCCAATGAATAAGAAGGCCACCACCCTCCCTGGTAATGCTAAATTTCCGTTCCCTTCAGCTATCCTGTCAACACCAGATCTCCCTCCTCCACCCCCACCTACCACCATTCTCCTGCACCTAAGAGTAAAGGATGATTGCAAGTCTTTTACAGGAGGTGTGGTTTAGTTCAATATGTACTGTTGGTTCTGCAAATATGCTGGTGGGAGGTTGACTATGCATGTCATGTGCCATATGCCACTCCGCTGGCTGGCATGCAGTGGGAAGCCTGAAAAGCAAGGGAGAGAAATGGAGATTCTTTCTGCTTTTGAAGCACGGGCTTTAACAATAATTTATAAAATGTAAAAAAGAGTTTTAGAGAAAAAAAGTCACACAATTACAGTTGCATTAATCCTTCGTGGATTCCTTACACTGTGCACAATTTGCCTCTTGAAAAAGCAGCAGCAGGTTAAAGCTACTGCCTCAGATTCATAGAATCATCATATTCAGCTACATATACCTCACTCTGTATGCTTGATTAAAGTCTGGAAAAGTGTGTAAACTGAAGTTTTGCAAATCTAGTCATATTTCACATATTCTCAAGGTGCTTTCAGTTTAAATTGGTACGATTTTGTAAAGCAAATAATGACTTTGTAATGCAAATAGTTACTCCCTATTTGTTTTGTAAGTTTGGCCTTTTGTATTTACATTTTTTTTTTTTCTAAAAGCAAGGTACATCTATAGATAAGGGCAGCCAGTAAGACTATATAAGTAATAAGATGTAAACTTTAAAAATATAAACTAATATATTTTTAGAAATTTAATCTAGGAATGTAGTTTTTTAAAAAAGAACT
>NW_007727407.1:122256-123192 GCF_000696425.1 Galeopterus variegatus
TTTTTTTTTTCTAAAAGCAAGGTACATCTATAGATAAGGGCAGCCAGTAAGACTATATAAGTAATAAGATGTAAACTTTAAAAATATAAACTAATATATTTTTAGAAATTTAATCTAGGAATGTAGTTTTTTAAAAAAGAACTTTAAAGTAAGAACGTGTGCCTAGCCTAAAATTTGACTATGCATAGGGGTAGCCTTTTCTTAAGGCAGTTTGGCAATGTGTAGCAAAATATTGAATTTAATTAAATAAAAATGTATATACAAAAAGAGTTCATTGCAGCATTGTTTATAATAACAAAAAATTGGAAGGAACCTAAAACACTATCAATAAAGGAGTCATTTAAGTAAAAACAGATTATTTTACTGTCATGCAGTGAAATATTATGCCGCTGTTAAAAAGAGTAAGGTAGTAACTAAAGAACCACAATGATACTATTTTTTGCCTACCATATAGGCAACAATTTGAAAGTTAGATAATCTCTTGTTGGAAAATGTGGAATAATGAGGAGGAGGAGTTTGAAGGAGTATCATAAGGCACTTACTTGCTGTGTGGCTTTTGCTGGGAGCTATTGATAGGTTCTGGTACTATCAAGTTTGCTAATCCACAAATACTCCGGAGACTGAGATGCTATCCTCAATGTCATATGAACCTGAATTATTTACTTACAAAACACTCCAAAGCCATTTTTATGTATTTAAGCGATTCAAAGAGAGATTTTAAAGAATTGTATTAGTTAATGAGCAAATGCTAAAGGTTAATTGTCCTCAAATGTTTTTATTGGAAACATCACTTCCTGTTTTTTAAGGGGAAACCATGTATCCGGCCCTCCCTGAACAAGTTCTAGATAAGTTCATTTTATGTCCTTTAAAGTTGGGTAGTGGTTTTACTACATTTGGTAATATTCAAGGTTACCCACTTCTTGGGTCTTTTTCAGG
>NW_007727407.1:125056-125986 GCF_000696425.1 Galeopterus variegatus
AAGGTGAAGTCTAACAGGAGACCCCATGTAAAGCTAGGACCCCAAAGAGCCCAGTGTCAGTCTAAGGGTGAATTAATTATAAACCTACCACAGAGATAAAAACAGCAAGAAAACTTGCTAATCTTGGCCATGGTGCTGGGTGGAAGGGAAAGAAAATCTCCCCTGAAAATTCATAATCACGAGCAAACCTGCACAGGGGTTTGTGGTCCAAAATTTATGTCTGTGAGGACCAAAAAACCCTCAACCTGAAAAATTTATTGTAAGTGGGTTTCAAGTTTCAGTGGCTTCCAGGTACATGGCAGAAACAAACACAATATTCTCTGGAGGAACCCACCTTCAAATCAGGCCTCAAAAAATTCCCAGGATTAAGAACCAATGGCCTGACTGTCAAAACTCACAGAACACACAAGCAATCAAAACACCATGGGGGATATCCAAGAAACAAAATAGAAGATTCAAGTCCCAAATGACATTAAATATTATAATTATCAGACAAACATAAAATAAGTGTGTTTAACTGGCAAAAAGTAATAATAGAGGGGATTAAAATTACATACGGAAAAAAGGACTAAAAGTAATGATCTTGCAAATTTGTAAAACAAATAGAATTTCTAAAAATAAAAAATGTTATAACTGAAATGAAAACTCTAATGGATTGGTTAAACAGATTAGGCACAGTCAAAAAAAACAACCAGAAGAAATTATCCATAAATTAGAACGGACAGACAAAGAGATGAAAAGTGTAAAAGGAAAGCCAAGATACTTTATAACTATAAACTATAAACAAGATATTTTGTAAGATCTTACATAGGCCTAATAGGAGTTTGAGAGAAAAGACTCAACTTTTAATAGTAATTAGAAAAGTTTCTTGAAAAAAATGAACATATATGTAAGTGACTGGGTGACAAGCAAAAAATTGGTAATTATTTT
>NW_007727407.1:127558-143086 GCF_000696425.1 Galeopterus variegatus
GCCTAATAGGAGTTTGAGAGAAAAGACTCAACTTTTAATAGTAATTAGAAAAGTTTCTTGAAAAAAATGAACATATATGTAAGTGACTGGGTGACAAGCAAAAAATTGGTAATTATTTTTAAATTTTATTTACCAGTATGGTCCCTTGTCTTTGTGGTAGGACCCTGTCAGTTCACATGTGACTAGAAATCCACAGAGATGAATTGGCATATGTGATCAAAATGTATCATGCTACGTATAGCTGGAGCCTGGTCAGAGGAATTGGAAAGCACCTTGTACTATAGCTATGATGTTTACTATTCATCTTCTTTATGCTTCTGTATGATTAGCTGCATCTAGTGAAATAAGACAAGAGTGTCTCCTGAATCTATGTAGCCATATACTTGGATACACACTCAAATAGGCCTATTCAAAACATTTTTTTTTTTTTTTGGACCGGTAAGGGGATTGCAACATGTGGTCTGCACCACGCTCAGCCAGTGAGCGCACCGGCCACCCCTATATAGGATCCAAACCTACGGCCTTGGCGCTCCCAGCGCCACACTCTCCTGAGCGAGCCAAGGGGCCGGCCTCAAAACATTTTTAAAACCTTAATTTTCTAGTATCAGATCTTGTTTTTAATTAAGGCTTAACTTCCACCCTCCCTTGCATCTCCCTAGAAGGATTAGGCCAGACCACATCACATCTGGCTGGGCCCGTGATGTCTCAGGGATTTTATGAGTGACAAGCTATATTAGAACTGGGGTCATGTGTGCAGTCATCCTGAAATCCGAAGTAAATGCCCCCTTCCCAGTGGTGCTGGGGTCAGGGTAAACAGGTCATCAAAGGCAGCACTGTCTCTGCTCTCTCCTTCTTCCCAGAATCTTGCTTCATGAAAATTCAGAATCAGAATCTTGTGGCATTCTCTGATGAGTGACCTACAATCGAAGCAAAGCTATTTCTTTCCTGATGTTGGCTATGAAGAGGGTGAGAGAAAAAAGAGGCTGGAATTGGCCTGAGGGAGAATCAGAACAAGACAGGAGGGCACTACAAGGTCACCAGCAGGGGAGACTGCCCTTGCACCCAGGCCAAAAGGTTCCATTAAGAAGCAAGGTCATGGGCCTCGTCTATCGGAGTTCCTGCTAATAAGCTAAAAAATATGCAAACTAGTGAGTTCACACAGAGGTTCAGACATTCTTGGGGCATTACCGAGAATTATTTTGAAAACATACAATAAGATTATTGAGGGGCTGATTTGTCAGCGAGCCACAGCAGAGGCCCTGGGAACATCGGAGCCTTTCCTGGAGCCACTGTGGTGGCTGCGGGTCATGGAGAGACACTTGTTTCCCTGTGAACAGGCCCATCTGTGTCTGGTCCATCAGAACTCTGAGCAGCTCGGAGCTGTCTTCATATCCTCCTTGGTTCCCTCAGTGACTGCTGCCACTGAGGCCACATCAGCCAAGTTTTCAAGGTCATGCCTGGCTCCTTGAAGCCCTGGGGTTCTGCCTCTTCAAGGGACAAAGTGCTGGAAAACAGCATACAGAAGTGCAAATGTCCCAAAAGACTAATCTGGGAGAGACAGAGATGTAGAGATAGACACTAAATGTCACCATGGGATAATAAAAGTGGAAATGTTTTAAAAATTCCAAGTGCTACACAAATAAAAGCTAATACTATTTCTATATAATAGTATGGCTTAGTGGATCCCCAAACTGTAAGCACTGAGCCGTGGATAAGCTGGTTCTTAAAAATAGAACCAATAGCACCATCTTTTCTCAGTGCTCCTAATCCATAATTCAGCCTTTGGAAATTCAACTTGGCTTTGTGATGTACCATAGTCGGTAGCATGCAAGTCGAATCAGAGACTTATTTCTTAACATCGGTTATAGTCAGATAAGAAATGAGAGAATAGAAAGTGGCATTTAGTAGTTGACATTAATATGCATCACTTTCCAATTTTCAAACCATGTTTGCTTTGTGGCCTCAGAACTGTGTGAAATAGGTAGGGATTATTATCCCCATTTTCCAGGCAAGGAAACTGAGGCTCAGAAAGGTAGTACGTTTTATGCCAGGTTACACAGCTGGCAAGCAGTCTGAGTGGGTCCCCCACTCAGAGGGCTGTGCAGTCAGTGGCTTCTTGGATACTCTGCAGAAATGTGGCAGTGTATCATTCTAAACCCAGCTGGACTACAGCACTGTAGAGGTCAAAGTCCTTTCCCTATTTGCAGCTCCCAACGTTGCTGAAAAGCTGAGGTGCACCTGGGTATAGGGTATGTTTGATTTGCCTCAATTACATCTCACCTGCTGTACCTTCTCTTTCAGAGCAACGTGCACTTGAATAAGCTGGACAAAGGAGAGATTGCTCCACTATCAAGGTAATTGCAACCTGGTGGTATTTAGCATACTCAGCACTTTCCACCTAGATGGTGTCTCATTAACTTTCCTAGTGTCCTGGGGAGGCATGTGCTACATGCTATGCTGCTGTGGCCTCCATTGCTCTAGCAAAAGGTCCTCCGGTGCACCCCAGGATGAGGGCCTGCCACTCTGCAGCTACTTTGCCCTTTTAAAGGAAATGACAGGGGTGCAGGTGGCAATTACTATCAATTGCTATATTCTGAATATGGGTATTTAAAAGTCCTTTATTGCTATAAAAAGGGGTATTTGCTTCTCTGTACTGATACTGAGTAATATACAAATGCCTTTCTCATGTCTGTTATTTAATCCTTACAACAAAGTTGGAAGTAGTTATTTTTACCTTTATTTTACAGGAAACAGAGAATTTTAAAAGACGAAATATCTTGCCCAAGGACACATTGGTGTTAGGTGGCAGAGTAGAGTTTGTACCCAGGCCTGGGTGACTTCCAAGTCAAGATGTGAGGTGCCAGCATCCTGGTTAAGGAGTTGTTCCATACTTTGACCTCAGAGCTAAAGGGAAAGAGCAAGGACCCAAACAACACAGCCTCATTGGCACCAACTAAATTTGCAGACTTCTTCCCTCCACTGCCAGCCTCGGGTGGGCGGGTGGGAGGGGAGGTGTAAGGGGAAAGGGTTGGACAGCAGCGGCCCCAGACCCAGCTCCTCGCAGCGCCCAGGCAGCTCATCTAAGGACAGGAGGGTCTTTCCAAACCCAGAGGCGTTTCCAGGGCTCCCTGCACCGTCAGGGCAGGTGGGGCGTGAAGTGATTCTCAAAAACAAGATGAAAGGCGGAGAGAGGAGAAGAGCTGGAGAGTCCGTGTGAAGCAAGTGGAGCAGGGGGCGGAGGGACTGGCGCCCGTGCTGCCGCGTCTGTGTCAGCTGCTGCTGTTTCAGTAGAGCCTGCAACACGCCTGGTAGGACCTGAAAGTGTACTTGTGAATGCGTGAAAGACTGCTGCGTTTCGGATCTGCATTTTAAGATTTGTCCTACAAATTTTAGAAGGAAAGGAAATGCCCCAGTGGCAATCTCAGTAAAATGAAGTGGTGCGTGCATCATCAAATCAACCAGAATAGACCTTTTAAAACAGAATTTAATATGCCTTTATTGTATTTACATTATCTTCTGGGGTTGATGTGAAAGTCTCGCTAATATGTAATGGCTTTTATATAAAATTGGTTTGTAAAGGTCGTTATTGTCTCAGGTTAATTATGATCCAGCACCATAATTTCACAGCTAGTAAATCAACTGGCAATACCATTTGTTTGAGTAGTGCCTTTAACCCAGGCCTTTAACCCAGGAGCCGATGGCTCCAAGCAGAGCTGCCCCACCCCAGGCGGCCCAGTGACTTGCATACTGTGTGTATTGTAGAGTTTTGCCATGGTCAGAGGGACCGACCAAGTCCAATACTCGGTTTTTTACGCTCTTCCATGGAAAAGTAGATTCAGATTAGGATCAGCCTTACTAATAAGCACCCAAGAAATAATCAGCCACCTAGCCTGAGGCTACTTTTCTCATGCAATGTCCTCGTTCTGGACATGTGACTAATCACAAACCTCTGATAAAGTAGTGTGTGTTCAATGTAAATTATAAACAGGATGTCAGGCTGACATTTTGGCATGATAACACTGAAACAAGTATTTCCAGCTTTGTCAGATCAAACTCATAGCCTTCAAACTCTGGAAGTCTGTAGTTGATTCCTCATCTACTTAAATTTCAGTAGCTTCTCTTCTCCAGATTAGCATAAAATTACAGACTTCAAGTAGTTATCTGGTTATTCCCATTGCCTTTAAGTAGGTGAATAACAAACTATTCAAAGACCCACGCTTGCCCATTGTTGTCCTTTTCCAAAGGGACAGACTCTTACCTTCAGTAGCCCCTGTTAATGTTTTAGCATTCTTACAGGCAAGTTCTCCCTTAAATCCAGCCAGTCTCTCCTGCTTTAATTCCATTTTCTCTTTCACTTAGGTCTTCAGAAATCATGGAGAATAACTGACATCCCATCCATAAAACACTCCATGAACTTGAAAACCACAACCAAGTTCATTTGTAGGCTTCTCTAGACAAGGTAAACCCTCTGATTCCTTTTATCTTTCTACTTTGACTCAATTCCTCCCTACAGAGGGCCCCTGAATCCCCTTTGGTTTCTCCCCACCTTTATTAAGTGTGGTGATGCACCGTTAGGATGCAGTCAGGGGTTAATTTTCTCTCAAAATGTATGTCTGCAGGCACTGTGACTCCATCCCAACCATACCATCAAGAATCTCTCCGCAGCCTTTAGTAGGTTGATGATGTCCCCTTTATGTTGCAAGACATCTGCGGCAGTTCCAGACATCGCATGCAATACAATAATACCCAGTGAAAAGAGGGGTCTCCTCCCATGAGTCTCTGTACTATAAGAAAAGCCTTTTCCCGAAGCTCCCCAGGTGGCTGACTCTCAGACCTCACCGGTAGAACCGAGTCACAGGCCGGGGGAATGAGACTGCCCAGACCATCTGGACCAGTTACTCTCGTGTCTCCGTCCCAGCTTGTCAAAGGAAATCATTTCCTGAGCACATGGCCTTCAGACAAAATCAAGGCTCCACCAACCAGGCAAGGGGCAGTGACAGCTGTTAGGTGGGCAATCAGCTGTGTTAGCTAAAGGTGAGCAAAAACAGGGACCAACTGATTCTCCACGTGTTCAAAATATTAACAATAAATAACACAACAAAACAAGTGACTCCTGGGAGCCCGCCAGGTGCCAGGTATTGTGAGAGCTACCAGGTGCACAGAGACGAACAAGAAGTGGGCCTGGACCTGCGGAGCTAGCAATCAAGTCGGGAGACACGTCCCATGCAATTTCAAAATCCTGTAGTAAGTGATGAGAGGTGGCATGCACAGAGTGTTCTGGAAGCACAGAGTAGGATCTCTTAGCTCAACAGAGGGGTATGTTTCCTGTGAAGAGGCTGACAGGACTGGCTGGAAATGCTGAGACTGAGTTAGGTCAAGAAAATAAGACTCGGGAGGAGATATGAAGTATGTGACTCCTGATTTTCGAATCTTTGTGTAGTATTTTATGTTTTATTATGGCTCATCTAAAGTTGATGAAATAGAAAATCCTTTCAAGCCTTGAGGGTGGTGTGAATTTCAAGGGTCATTTCCCATGAGTTCATTTTTTCACATTTTGTGTCTGGATGAAATCCATTTTATGATCAGTGAATTCCACATTTAAACAAGGAAACCACTCATCCAGGAGGAAAATGTGTGAGGGAGAAAATGAAAGCAGTTCTGATTGTCATGATGTCAGTGGCTCTGTAAATGGCCTTGTTTTTAAGTATTATGAGAANGTTCTGATTGTCATGATGTCAGTGGCTCTGTAAATGGCCTTGTTTTTAAGTATTATGAGAAAACTCAGCAATTTGGATTGAGGAGAAATCAGTGGGAATGAGTGAAAGTCTGTCATTTAGAATTGTTGAAAGATACAGTTTTACTTTTACTTATGTATATCTTAAGATAACAAAGGATTGTTAATGAGGAATGTGTGTTAAATAGATAAGAACGATTTCCTGAGCACATTCACTGTCTCCCTAAAAGTGCTCCTCCGATGGAGAGGGACACTAGAAAACGAGCTGTTCTGTTCTCCTGCATCTTTCTTTTTTCAAGGTTTTACACGATTTACACTTTTCTAGGAAAATTTGCTTTAATAAATGTAAACTTTAGCCTGGTCTCTGCTGAGGTTATTAGAGAGCTATGAAAATGTAAGAAATAATTGCTTTTTAAAATCTTCTTAGATCCATCACTGGAGTTCTTCTGTATGCATGTCTTCCCATAAGAATGAAATGCTTCTTTTATAAATCAATAAGAAAAAGATAAACACTCCAATAGATACCCAGGCAAAAGTCATAAACAGGCAATTCAGGGCAAAAAATAATATAAAATATATTCCTTAATAATCAAATAAATGGAAGTTAAAGTAAGGTATAACCTGTCAAAACGGCCAAGGTTTTTGTAAACAGATAAACAATTAAATAAAGTGTTTATGCCCTGGGCTGATAAGAGTGTGGAGAAATGTTTTATCCTGTATACAGAGATGTATGTAAAAGGATGTTTATTCTAGCATCTTTGTTCTAGCACAAAATTTTTAAATAACTTAAATGTGCATTAATAGAGAACTGGTTAATTAAATAATGGTGTAGTCATATAAAGCAATAATACACATCTGTTAGAAAGAATGAGGTATATCTGTATATACTGATTCTCGAGAATCTCAAGCTGTGTTACATAAACAAAACAAAGTGGAGAGCAGAATAAAAGTTATCTGTGTGTATGTACCGCATGTTAGTAGGCACATTTTCTGGCAGTCTATCTGGGAAACTGTTGCAGTAGTTACGATGGTTACCTTCGGGGAAAAGCACTAGAGGTAAAGGGCGGGGGACTTTTACTTTTCATTTTATGCCTTTCTGTATGGTTTGATTCTTTGCAATAATTGCTTTATTTTAAAATATGCAATGTGTTTTTTTGTTTTGTTTTTTTAAGAATAGGTTATATATCCATGGTCTGACATGGAAAGATGTCTGCAATATAAAAAGAGACAGAGCCAGTACAGAATGCCCAGAATGTTATGACATTCCATTATGTTAATAATTCCATTTATATATAAACATAGATGTAGACCAATCTAGTGTTTACATTAGAAAGGCTGGAAGGATATACCTGAACTCTCAACATAGCCATCCCCCAGAGNTGTGGTCTGCACCACGCTCAGCCAGTGAGCGCACCGGCCACCCCTATATAGGATCCAAACCTACGGCCTTGGCGCTCCCAGCGCCACACTCTCCTGAGCGAGCCAAGGGGCCGGCCTCAAAACATTTTTAAAACCTTAATTTTCTAGTATCAGATCTTGTTTTTAATTAAGGCTTAACTTCCACCCTCCCTTGCATCTCCCTAGAAGGATTAGGCCAGACCACATCACATCTGGCTGGGCCCGTGATGTCTCAGGGATTTTATGAGTGACAAGCTATATTAGAACTGGGGTCATGTGTGCAGTCATCCTGAAATCCGAAGTAAATGCCCCCTTCCCAGTGGTGCTGGGGTCAGGGTAAACAGGTCATCAAAGGCAGCACTGTCTCTGCTCTCTCCTTCTTCCCAGAATCTTGCTTCATGAAAATTCAGAATCAGAATCTTGTGGCATTCTCTGATGAGTGACCTACAATCGAAGCAAAGCTATTTCTTTCCTGATGTTGGCTATGAAGAGGGTGAGAGAAAAAAGAGGCTGGAATTGGCCTGAGGGAGAATCAGAACAAGACAGGAGGGCACTACAAGGTCACCAGCAGGGGAGACTGCCCTTGCACCCAGGCCAAAAGGTTCCATTAAGAAGCAAGGTCATGGGCCTCGTCTATCGGAGTTCCTGCTAATAAGCTAAAAAATATGCAAACTAGTGAGTTCACACAGAGGTTCAGACATTCTTGGGGCATTACCGAGAATTATTTTGAAAACATACAATAAGATTATTGAGGGGCTGATTTGTCAGCGAGCCACAGCAGAGGCCCTGGGAACATCGGAGCCTTTCCTGGAGCCACTGTGGTGGCTGCAGGTCATGGAGAGACACTTGTTTCCCTGTGAACAGGCCCATCTGTGTCTGGTCCATCAGAACTCTGAGCAGCTCGGAGCTGTCTTCATATCCTCCTTGGTTCCCTCAGTGACTGCTGCCACTGAGGCCACATCAGCCAAGTTTTCAAGGTCATGCCTGGCTCCTTGAAGCCCTGGGGTTCTGCCTCTTCAAGGGACAAAGTGCTGGAAAACAGCATACAGAAGTGCAAATGTCCCAAAAGACTAATCTGGGAGAGACAGAGATGTAGAGATAGACACTAAATGTCACCATGGGATAATAAAAGTGGAAATGTTTTAAAAATTCCAAGTGCTACACAAATAAAAGCTAATACTATTTCTATATAATAGTATGGCTTAGTGGATCCCCAAACTGTAAGCACTGAGCCGTGGATAAGCTGGTTCTTAAAAATAGAACCAATAGCACCATCTTTTCTCAGTGCTCCTAATCCATAATTCAGCCTTTGGAAATTCAACTTGGCTTTGTGATGTACCATAGTCGGTAGCATGCAAGTCGAATCAGAGACTTATTTCTTAACATCGGTTATAGTCAGATAAGAAATGAGAGAATAGAAAGTGGCATTTAGTAGTTGACATTAATATGCATCACTTTCCAATTTTCAAACCATGTTTGCTTTGTGGCCTCAGAACTGTGTGAAATAGGTAGGGATTATTATCCCCATTTTCCAGGCAAGGAAACTGAGGCTCAGAAAGGTAGTACGTTTTATGCCAGGTTACACAGCTGGCAAGCAGTCTGAGTGGGTCCCCCACTCAGAGGGCTGTGCAGTCAGTGGCTTCTTGGATACTCTGCAGAAATGTGGCAGTGTATCATTCTAAACCCAGCTGGACTACAGCACTGTAGAGGTCAAAGTCCTTTCCCTATTTGCAGCTCCCAACGTTGCTGAAAAGCTGAGGTGCACCTGGGTATAGGGTATGTTTGATTTGCCTCAATTACATCTCACCTGCTGTACCTTCTCTTTCAGAGCAACGTGCACTTGAATAAGCTGGACAAAGGAGAGATTGCTCCACTATCAAGGTAATTGCAACCTGGTGGTATTTAGCATACTCAGCACTTTCCACCTAGATGGTGTCTCATTAACTTTCCTAGTGTCCTGGGGAGGCATGTGCTACATGCTATGCTGCTGTGGCCTCCATTGCTCTAGCAAAAGGTCCTCCGGTGCACCCCAGGATGAGGGCCTGCCACTCTGCAGCTACTTTGCCCTTTTAAAGGAAATGACAGGGGTGCAGGTGGCAATTACTATCAATTGCTATATTCTGAATATGGGTATTTAAAAGTCCTTTATTGCTATAAAAAGGGGTATTTGCTTCTCTGTGCAGCTACTTTGCCCTTTTAAAGGAAATGACAGGGGTGCAGGTGGCAATTACTATCAATTGGTATATTCTGAATATGGGTATTTAAAAGTCCTTTATTGCTATAAAAAGGGGTATTTGCTTCTCTGTACTGATACTGAGTAATATACAAATGCCTTTCTCATGTCTGTTATTTAATCCTTACAACAAAGTTGGAAGTAGTTATTTTTACCTTTATTTTACAGGAAACAGAGAATTTTAAAAGACGAAATATCTTGCCCAAGGACACATTGGTGTTAGGTGGCAGAGTAGAGTTTGTACCCAGGCCTGGGTGACTTCCAAGTCAAGATGTGAGGTGCCAGCATCCTGGTTAAGGAGTTGTTCCATACTTTGACCTCAGAGCTAAAGGGAAAGAGCAAGGACCCAAACAACACAAGACTCTTACCTTCAGTAGCCCCTGTTAATGTTTTAGCATTCTTACAGGCAAGTTCTCCCTTAAATCCAGCCAGTCTCTCCTGCTTTAATTCCATTTTCTCTTTCACTTAGGTCTTCAGAAATCATGGAGAATAACTGACATCCCATCCATAAAACACTCCATGAACTTGAAAACCACAACCAAGTTCATTTGTAGGCTTCTCTAGACAAGGTAAACCCTCTGATTCCTTTTATCTTTCTACTTTGACTCAATTCCTCCCTACAGAGGGCCCCTGAATCCCCTTTGGTTTCTCCCCACCTTTATTAAGTGTGGTGATGCACCGTTAGGATGCAGTCAGGGGTTAATTTTCTCTCAAAATGTATGTCTGCAGGCACTGTGACTCCATCCCAACCATCCCATCAAGAATCTCTCCGCAGCCTTTAGTAGGTTGATGATGTCCCCTTTATGTTGCAAGACATCTGCGGCAGTTCCAGACATCGCATGCAATACAATAATACCCAGTGAAAAGAGGGGTCTCCTCCCATGAGTCTCTGTACTATAAGAAAAGCCTTTTCCCGAAGCTCCCCAGGTGGCTGACTCTCAGACCTCACCGGTAGAACCGAGTCACAGGCCGGGGGAATGAGACTGCCCAGACCATCTGGACCAGTTACTCTCGTGTCTCCGTCCCAGCTTGTCAAAGGAAATCATTTCCTGAGCACATGGCCTTCAGACAAAATCAAGGCTCCACCAACCAGGCAAGGGGCAGTGACAGCTGTTAGGTGGGCAATCAGCTGTGTTAGCTAAAGGTGAGCAAAAACAGGGACCAACTGATTCTCCACGTGTTCAAAATATTAACAATAAATAACACAACAAAACAAGTGACTCCTGGGAGCCCGCCAGGTGCCAGGTATTGTGAGAGCTACCAGGTGCACAGAGACGAACAAGAAGTGGGCCTGGACCTGCGGAGCTAGCAATCAAGTCGGGAGACACGTCCCATGCAATTTCAAAATCCTGTAGTAAGTGATGAGAGGTGGCATGCACAGAGTGTTCTGGAAGCACAGAGTAGGATCTCTTAGCTCAACAGAGGGGTATGTTTCCTGTGAAGAGGCTGACAGGACTGGCTGGAAATGCTGAGACTGAGTTAGGTCAAGAAAATAAGACTCGGGAGGAGATATGAAGTATGTGACTCCTGATTTTCGAATCTTTGTGTAGTATTTTATGTTTTATTATGGCTCATCTAAAGTTGATGAAATAGAAAATCCTTTCAAGCCTTGAGGGTGGTGTGAATTTCAAGGGTCATTTCCCATGAGTTCATTTTTTCACATTTTGTGTCTGGATGAAATCCATTTTATGATCAGTGAATTCCACATTTAAACAAGGAAGCCACTCATCCAGGAGGAAAATGTGTGAGGGAGAAAATGAAAGCGGTTCTGATTGTCATGATGTCAGTGGCTCTGTAAATGGCCTTGTTTTTAAGTATTATGAGAAAACTCAGCAATTTGGATTAAGGAGAAATCAGTGGGAATGAGTGAAAGTCTGTCATTTAGAATTGTTGAAAGATACAGTTTTACTTTTACTTATGTATATCTTAAGATAACAAAGGATTGTTAATGAGGAATGTGTGTTAAATAGATAAGAACGATTTCCTGAGCACATTCACTGTCTCCCTAAAAGTGCTCCTCCGATGGAGAGGGACACTAGAAAACGAGCTGTTCTGTTCTCCTGCATCTTTCTTTTTTCAAGGTTTTACACGATTTACTCTTTTCTAGGAAAATTTGCTTTAATAAATGTAAACTTTAGCCTGGTCTCTGCTGAGGTTATTAGAGAGCTATGAAAATGTAAGAAATAATTGCTTTTTAAAATCTTCTTAGATCCATCACTGGAGTCCTTCTGTATGCATGTCTTCCCATAAGAATGAAATGCTTCTTTTATAAATCAATAAGAAAAAGATAAACACTCCAATAGATACCCAGGCAAAAGTCATAAACAGGCAATTCAGGGCAAAAAATAATATAAAATATATTCCTTAATAATCAAATAAATGGAAGTTAAAGTAAGGTATAACCTGTCAAAACGGCCAAGGTTTTTGTAAACAGATAAACAATTAAATAAAGTGTTTATGCCCTGGGCTGATAAGAGTGTGGAGAAATGTTTTATCCTGTATACAGAGATGTATGTAAAAGGATGTTTATTCTAGCATCTTTGTTCTAGCACAAAATTTTTAAATAACTTAAATGTGCATTAATAGAGAACTGGTTAATTAAATAATGGTGTAGTCATATAAAGCAATAATACACATCTGTTAGAAAGAATGAGGTATATCTGTATATACTGATTCTCGAGAATCTCAAGCTGTGTTACATAAACAAAACAAAGTGGAGAGCAGAATAAAAGTTATCTGTGTGTATGTACCGCATGTTAGTAGGCACATTTTCTGGCAGTCTATCTGGGAAACTGTTGCAGTAGTTACGATGGTTACCTTCGGGGAAAAGCACTAGAGGTAAAGGGCGGGGGACTTTTACTTTTCATTTTATGCCTTTCTGTATGGTTTGATTCTTTGCAATAATTGCTTTATTTTAAAATATGCAATGTGTTTTTTTGTTTTGTTTTTTTAAGAATAGGTTATATATCCATGGTCTGACATGGAAAGATGTCTGCAATATAAAAAGAGACAGAGCCAGTACAGAATGCCCAGAATGTTATGACATTCCATTATGTTAATAATTCCATTTATATATAAACATAGATGTAGACCAATCTAGTGTTTACATTAGAAAGGCTGGAAGGATATACCTGAACTCTCAACATAGCCATCCCCCAGAGGTGAAGAAGTGTTGAGATTCCAAAACCCCTCACTTTCTCTGTACTGTTTAATTTCGCACAGTGATAGGGAATTATCAGAAAGAAAAACATAAATTTTTCCAACTGGGGGCAAAAGTGAAAAAAAAGAAAGACTGTCCAGCCTCCCACGCCCTTTTGCATGAAGCGCTCCTGTCTGCTCTATGCAAAAACAAGGATTTGGCTCCATCTCTCACCTGGCTCTCCTAAACTTACTCTTACCTATTTTCCTTTTAAATTCCACCTGCAGGGAAGCTTTTGTAGTCAGAGTGGGATAGGTGGGAAATCTCTCCTCCACTGATCCAACTAGTCTTACCCAACTAGAAAAACTGGAAAATAAAAATAAAAACAGAATGTTCAAACAAGATGCTGAAAACTAGCCTAACCTGAAAATGAAATCGTGTTTTAGTGCACCGTGGATCTGCACTAGGAGCTGGCAACCAGCTGAAATGAAAGGAACCACGGGTGCAAGACCCAGATCCCTGCTGCCAGAGACCACCTGCGAAGTCCCCCTACTCTTTGGACCTCCTTGTTTTTCTCATCTGCTCATCATATCTGTTTTCCTAGTTTAGCAGGCTGCTATGAGAATCTAGTGGGGGCAGGAGGAGTGCTATGGAAATTGAAAATGATTAACCAACTTCCGAAGCCCTGGAGGGTAAGGCTTGTACTATGGGTTTGTTATGAATATCGCCTAGAAAATTAGGAGAACCCAAGATGTTCATTAACCTGAATATGCTCTGATATTCTTAAGAAAATGCTAGGGGCCGGCCCGGTGGCGCACTGCTACAGTACGCCGCTTGGGAGCGCGGCGGCCCTCCCGCCGAGGGTTCGGATCCCACATAGAGACCGGTTCCCGCTCACTGGCTGAGTGAGGTGCAGGCGCAACACGGAGGGTTGCGATCCTGTTGCCGGTCCCGGTCCGGTACGGGTGCAACACTGAGGGTTGCGATCCGTTGCCGGACACGAAAAAAGACAAAAAGGAAAAAAAAAAAAAGAAAAAGAAAATGCTATAATGACCCAATCCCAACAATTACTCTGTTCAATTATTTTTCATTGCAGGATCTCAAAAACACTTCAATGGCACTTTAAGTCTTACATCATGAATGTATAATAATGGGTGTGAGTTGCTATTGGGCAACCAATATTATCTGTGTTGACATATTTTCCTGCACCTCCCCACTTCCATCAATAATGAGTAAGTTTTTTGTTGCTGCATTAAGAAAAGGCAGCTCAGATGTGTCCCAGTGCTGGAGGACAGCTTAGCAAAGAGAAACCTCAGTTTAAAGTACAAATAAGATTCCCACTTCGTTCAGGGAAACCAGAAGAGACTTGAGCAGGCACTCACAAGGGGACTGGCCAAGCAGAAGTTTCTAAAGCCCAGGTCGCTATTTAACCTATCGGGCAGTTCTTCTTTGTCATAACAGAATCTCATTATTACTCTAGTTGCAGAACATTCTATGTGCTGACCCACAAAACAAGAAAGAGCAGTCCTTCTTGTAAGTTGAGAAAATATTTAAATGACAAGGTAGACTACTGTTATTGGCTGAATTGTGTCCCCCCCAAAAAAAGATATATCGAAGTCCTAACCCCCTCAAGTCAGAATGTGACCTTATTTGGAAATAGAGTCATTGCAGATTTAACTAAGTTAAAATGAGGTCTTTAGGGTGGGCCCTAGTTCAACATGACTGGTGTCCTGATGAAAAGGGGAAATTTGGATGCAGAGACAGACGCACGCAGAGGGAAGAAGATGTGAAGAAGCAGGGAGAAGCCATGTGCAGACGTGGGAGCAGGAGGAGGAGGCATCCAGAAGGCAAGGAACACCTGAGGCCACCAGAAGCGAGGAGAGAAGTCGAAGCGTCCTTCCCTTGAGCCTTCAGAGGGGACACGACCCTGACAACGCCTTGATTTCGGACTTCTGACCTCTAGAACTGTGAGACAATAAATTTCTATTTATTAAATAGGTATGCACCCAGTTTATGATACTTTGTCATAGCAGCCTTAGGAAACTAAATACATCTACTGAGGTCATGTTCCTTTACGATGGTCAGAAAATGGAGTAAGGGTAGAACCTCAGCTTCTTGCAGTGTGGGATGTTTGGGTGTTAAAATAAGTAACAGGAGTTTGTGGCTTCTCCATTGTTGGGGTGGAACACTGGGCCGGACGGTATGCAGGATGCGGAGAGCCAGTTGGATCCCTCCCTCTTTGGCAGGGCAGAGGAGAGGGCAAGGGTCCTGCACAGCTGGCGGGGAGGGCGAAGTCCCGAATGGGACCGTTGCTCAGCTCTGTGCAGGGGCTAACGCTGTGTACACAGCCGCTCCAGCCTGACCTGCTAGCACATGGAGACGAAGACAGTGCCAGGCCTTCTCACAGGCGATGGAAGCCCTGAGCCCAGAGACCAGGTGGTGACACTCCTAACACCAACCCGCGCAGACAGGAATCAGAGGCAAGAAGCTTCACAAGCAGAACCTGAAGAGCTCAGGAATACTGGTAACTGGACTCCATCTGGCTGTGGATTTTTTCTGTTGTTTTTTATTTTTATTTCTTGTTTCTCTTTTATTTGAACACTTCCCTTACAGAGGAAAATGAGCACTAAAACTAGAACCCCAGTGCCTAATTTTTGTGTGTCTATTTGTGAGAATATAATTTATTCCTAACTCTGTGTGTGTGTGTGATTCTGTTATATGAAGTCAGTTCTTAGCTCATCCTTTTGTCATCTTTTTGGAAGCCAGGAAATAAAAACAAACCTCCACAGATGTTGGTTAAAGAGAGGCCCCTGGACCAAGAAGTCCCCACATGACGGTAGCCCTGAGTGGGCCGCCCCTGCGCCTGAAAGCTGCCTTACCAGGAGGGGCCGCAGGCTGCCTGGGGGTGCTCCCCTCCTCACATCCGCCACAACCTGTGCAGGGCTAGACAAAGGCCTCAGGCCGCCCGAGCCCTGGTTTTCATTTATTTAGTAGTTCCTAAGACCCAGCTCTGCTCCCTTTTGT
>NW_007727407.1:143791-149246 GCF_000696425.1 Galeopterus variegatus
GCCCGAGCCCTGGTTTTCATTTATTTAGTAGTTCCTAAGACCCAGCTCTGCTCCCTTTTGTCTGAAGAGTAGGCCAGGGTGGGGACTGACACCACAGAGGATGCTAGAAAACAATGTTACAAGCTAGGGATAATTTCCCCTGTTTACCTCACCCTAAAAAAAGAGACTTCTTTGGTTAAAATAAAAAATACATGCAGAATGTGCAGGTTTGTTGTTGTTTTGAACAATTTGAACAGCTAGGTGTTTTCCCTGGGACTTAGTTACAAAATCAACAAGCTGTCACCTTCCTGGAAGGGGAAAGATGGAGTCAGCGGTGCCATCATCTTCCTCAGCAGCACTTGAGCGAGAGGAAGCGCTGCGTGGGCCCTGCTGCCCCCAGTCGTGACAGTGACAGTGGGGGCTTCAGAAGCACCCAGCTCAGAATCCCCCCGGGGATGGGAGGGGAAGGAAGCAGGGCAAGTTGTTTGTAGGTCTGGGCATCTTGCTGTGACTGGGCTGGTCAGATTGTTTTTCTGAGAGCTTCTTGCTCGTCTGGCTCTTCAAAACTTATTATGCTCCTTTTTTTTTCTTTTTCTGAAGGGTGAGAGAGAAGCAAAATTTCCAGTGTTAACTGTCATGGATTTTTCCTCCAAAGTACGATCAGCATGGCAGCAGGGTGGTTCTAAAAAGCATGATTTATTTATAAACATATCTGGAAATATTTTAAAAATAAAAAATGCCAAGGGTGAGGCCGGGTCATAGTCAAATCATCACTAGTAAGATGTTTATTCTGGAGGTGGGCATCAGCACCCTCCCACACGGAGTTTGAGAGTGATGTAGGGTCAAATGGAAACGTTCTGATGATAATTCCCTCCAGTTCTATTTATTTATTTTAATGCTTATTTATTTCTTTTTTGGCAGCCAGCCGATTCGGGGGTCCGAGCCCCTGACCCTGACGCTCTGACCAGCTGAGCTGATCGACCCCCCCTTCCCGTCAGTGTCAGATTCAAGGTCCAGAGCCCAGGCCGTGGGGAGGCCCATCCCTGTCGCCCTGTCGTGTAAATGCAACCTTGTGTTGTAGAGTTTCCGAGACAAACGCTGACTGGGTAGGATCTGAAGAACAGCCCCACAGTCACTGTCGCCCCAGCCCTCACCTTTATTTCCTCTTTCCCCCCATGCTGCCTCTTTCCCTTGTTGGGACCCGAGCAGAGGATGGGGACGTCCTCAGCGTGACGAGGTGCCCTTCCCAGGTGCGGACGCCACCTCGCTCTTCGTTCTCGGCTGTTCTATTGCAGTCTAGTTGGGAGTGTTTCTTCAGTTGCTTTAAGTCGGGGTGGGGAGAGGATGTTTGGTCAAAGGGCATTGAGCTGGGAACAAGCGAATCAAGGAGAGGAAGTGAGGGCCCAGAGATAAAGAAATAAGAGCTCAGAGGAGGGAAATAAATAGAAATAGAGATGACGAATAATGCCAGGTACGTAAGAGACAGGGAGCAAAATGATAAAAATAAAATAGTGAGACACAGAGATTGTCCTGCAGAAAGAAATACTTCAAAAATAGAAAAATGTGAGAAATCTGAAAACAAACAAACTTGGAAGCACATACAGGAAAGGAAAGAACCAAATGGAAGTAAGAAATAGAATCCCAAACAGGAAGGACGTCTGAATGAGAAATGGGATTGAGGGAAGGAACAGAGAAGCCTTTGTGGTGTGTTTGTAGATTAGAGGGAAAGCGACAGAACAGAGGGGATCCAGGCGTGTTTATTCCTTGCACCTGGCAAACAAAAAATTCATTATTTTTTAATCATGGAAGAAATATGTCTAACAGCACTGGGCCTTTCATGCTGTCAGCCTGTCTCTCACTCATCCCAGTCCCTGAGGACTCTTTTAAAAGCGTAAGGAAAGCCAGAACGAGGAAAAGCAAATTCTCCCGCAGATGATTTTTATATAAAGTTTATTTTATAGAGATAAATCCTCACAGTGCTTAGAGTTGAACCTGGGTTAGCTGTCCCCATGGTGAACCATCCGGAGCATTTGGACCCTACAAATCCCAGGGTAAATTACAAAAGTATCTTGGTCCCTTAAAAATACAGATAAAAAATGAAATAATTATTTGCATTACTCCCATTGCAGAAGGCTGCCATACCATTAATAAGTTAGTGGTTGCCTCGTATGTTTAAATAATTTAACAAATGGAGTAATAAAAAAATGTAAGTAAAGCATAAACCGATAAATACAACACATACCCAGGAGAAGTAAAGATTAGGTATTTCATTACTAAAAATTGCGGTTACTAAACATTATGATACATTACCAAAAAGATGCCCCTCCACCCCTTTCTATAATTTTAGGTTATTAATTTTATTCACAAACAAGGAATCCTTTCCTTGTATGCCTCTCCTGCCCTGTTTCTCTAATGAGGAAACCGGAAAAAAATGCAGTAGATAAAATACTCAAATTGGGGCTGAAGCAAATGAAAAAAGATATCAGAAACAAATAACATTATCAGCTTTTAGCTCCATAATAAGCTTTTATTTATTTAGATCCTATTAATTTAGGATTTATAATAACATGATTGGGATCTGGGCAGAAATTTTCCTTCATTTAGCAACACTGTCTTGCTAAGTAGTGCAGAAGAATGATGTAAATGAGATTACAAGGGGATGTTTGAAATACATCTTGGAGCACTTCAGGCAATCCCTTATATATGAATAATTGATATAAGAATACATATCATTCTCATCCAATAATTATCTGGTAATTCAGACGGAATTTGTTAGGTCACCCTGCAGAGTAGGGAGATGTGGGTTTGTCACTAAATAGCGCTACGACCAAAGGCCAGGCACTTCATTTCTTCAGCCCTTATTTTTCTTACCTGTAAAATTAGGTTGTTGATACCAACTCTGTCTAGTTCGAGGGGTGATTATGTGCATGAAATGAGGGAATGGTTGGGATCCATTTTGAAAGCCATAGGTATTAGGAAAATCTATTTTATTTAAAATGAGTTTAAAATTCTTACTTTCAACTAACTCAACCTGACCCTACCTCCAATAGTCTATGCCAGTGAGGTTTTTATGCTTTACACAGTGAGCTTTTATGCTTTACAGTGAAAGGAAAGTCTCTAATGAGTTCTGTGTGTGTGTGTGTGTGTGTGCACAACCACTCACCGCCCACCCCCAACAAATCCCTGGAGTTATTCTTTGTGTTCTGAGTACACTTAATATACTTAAGTTGGTACAATTAAAGAAAGTTATTGGGTGTAGTTCAAAAGAATCTAAGTGTTGGAGTCTGACAGGCTTGGGTTAAATTCAAGATCTTCCACATAGAAGATTTAGCTGCAACGATTATCCCTCTGAGTGCCGATTTCTTTATCACTAAAAATAGATACTACTACCAATTGTACAGGACTTTTCATGAAGACTAAAAGAAATAATGTGCTAGCACAGTGCCTAGGCACTTCAGAATGATGATTATTAACACGAAATATATCATCTTGAAGTGATATTTGTGTTGGAGAAAATAGACTCCTCACTTCAAATCTCTGGCCCCTATTACATCTTAGCTCCCAAAATATGAAACCAAATAGAGTCATAATTGCAATGTCCAGCTCTTTTACATTTAGACAACCTATATTGCTTTTTGTAAAATGCATATTGCAAAGTATTAAAACAATGTTTCCTCAATTCTAAGACACCTGCTTTTCCACATTTGAATGTTTTGGAAATCAGAATGAGCTTTACAATCATTGTCAAAATAAACATGTCAACTGCTGGGTACAGGAGTTGCTAAGAGAAATTGTCATTTGCTTGTAATGGGTGAATTCAGCGTGAGCTTTCAGAATAAAGGATTTTCAAAGCCAGGAGATGTTGGTGTTTATGCCTCATAAAACAGATGTTTATGTAAAACATGTGTTTGTTAAGCTCTTTCAAAAGAGGTGGTTGAATTTCCTGCAAGATGTAATCAATAAAGGAAAAAATTTAAGATTCCAGATCAGGGGTACTAAAGAGGTCAAATTCACAGGCACTTTTATGAACGTGTCGCCTCTGCTTTGCAATGGCTGCCAATGTCTGGTGATTCCAAGGAATCTTTAGAATACGATTCAAGATGGGGTAATTACATGAATAAAATGCAGATTGTTTGTTGGTAAAAATTGTGTATATTTAATGTAGCATTTCTCTTTTTTTCTCAGAATAAACTACCTTTTAATTAGATAAATTAATATCCTTTCTTCTAATTGACGGACAGTAGAGAAAGCATCTAACTATTTAAATCACCTAGAAATAGAGCTGGCCAGTTAGCTCAGTGGGTTAGAGTGTGGTGCTGATAACACCAAGGGCCAGGGTTTGATCCCTGTACCAGCCAGCTGCCCCCCCAAATCACCTAAAAACAGAGTTAAATATAATTAAATTTACACTTAAGATGTCTGCACTTTGCTGTATGTTATACTTCAGAAAACATTTAAATATTATACTTATGTATTATCTGTGTATTTAGCTTGAATAGTCGAAGATTTGTCAAAGTATAACCAGTTACAGCTTTCAAACTAGTAAGTGTGAATATTTATGGAAAATACAGCTTCTCAGCCAAGTCCTGGGTACTTTATTCATGCTGTTTAACAATAATAAGAGCTAACATTTATTAAGCATTTACTATATGCCAGATACTTGCAAGGAGTGTACCATCTTTTCTAATCCTTAAAAGAATAGATAAGGTATTATTATCCCTCACCATATGAGGTGAGTATTATTATTTTTACAAATGAGGAAACATATGTAATAAGGATATATAAATTAGTTGTGTGACATCACACAGCTGGAAGATAGAGAAAAATTAGACTCCAGGCAGTGTGACTGCAGAAGCTTGCATTTATGTGCTTCTTCGCATTACCCTAAAAAATACACATTTCAGGTGGTATTGTCCTTATTTCACAGACGAGCACCCTGAAACTCAGAAAGGTTAAGTCGTTTGACTGTACTATGCAGCTTGGAAGTGGGAGGGTCAGGATTCATACTTGGGCTTGTCTCCAGACAGACAATGTAATGCCTTTTTTGGGGGAGAACATGTTCTTCAGACATGGTTTTCTTAATCCCACATTGCAATACAGCCTAAGAGTGAGAAGGGGATGGGCGAAAGTGAGACAGAGGAGACAATGAAGGGGAACTCCTGGGAGCTGCCATTGATCTCTTTAATCCAGGCATTCCAGAAGTTGGAGTTTTCCTCTTTTTTTTTTTTTTTTCCTTTTTGTCTTTTTTCGTGACCGGCAACGGATCGCAACCCTCAGTGTCGCGCCCGTACCGGACTGGGACCGGCAACGGGATCGCAACCCTCGGTGTTGCGCCCGCACCTCGCTCAGCCAGTGAGCGCCAGTCTGTATGTGGGATCCGAACCCTCGGCAGGAGGGCTGCTGCGCTCCCAAGCGGCGCACTGTAGCAGTGTGCCACCGGGCCGGCCCCTGGAGTTTTCCTCTTGAAGTGACCTTT
>NW_007727407.1:149720-153534 GCF_000696425.1 Galeopterus variegatus
GCGCACTGTAGCAGTGTGCCACCGGGCCGGCCCCTGGAGTTTTCCTCTTGAAGTGACCTTTTTTAGTTGCTATGGCTGTGGGTGCAGGTGCCAATGAAATTTAATTCACATTCAATGAGATATTATGCCACAAATATTATCTAGCTTGGAGTTGTATTTTCCTCTCTCCCCTTCCCCTATGGTTAGCCGCAATATATCTGCCCCCCTTAAGGAAAACAAGAAAACAAATAGAGGACTTTGGGAAGTATGTTCCTCAAACATAGGAACCCCATATGGGCAGTCACTGCTGTCTTGCTCAAAGAGGGACTGGCCTGGGGCTGGGGTGGCTAAGTTGTGGCCCTCAATGCCAACTTGGAAGGTTAGGCCTATTTTAGCTTCTTCTATATCTTGCCATTCATAAATTAGTACTGATGCTGGAGAAGAGGATCTGGGGAGGCCCAATGGCTAGCCTCAACCCACCCTCTCCTCTTACCAGGTTATTTACTCTGCCACAGGAAAAAATTCAAGAGTCACAGTAGAAAGTGAGAACAGGTTTAACGTAACGAATAAGAGATACAGATTTCGTAGAGTGAGTGTGGCCTAGCTCCAGAGACTGAGCAGGGCCTGCACCAAGTTGAATACAAAAGAAAGAAATACACAAAGTTTGGTTCAGGGTTCAGGTCCAGCCACTTCCTGAAAGTAAACTTGATACAAAAAGAAAGAAATACTCCACAGGCAGAGGGGAGGGCTGGCCCCAGAAATAGTGATCAACAGTCCTGCCTCCTACCAGGAGTCAGCTTTTATAGTTTCACTATCTAATACATATTCACATTATCTAATGAATGTTTAACTAAGGGTGTGGTTCCCTGTTATGTAACAGTCTTGCACATGCTCAGTTGGTCTCCTTTTAGGGCACATTCATTGGCCAAATTCTATCATATGCACCAGACATATTCAAGAATATTCTGTCCTCTTTAGTACCCCTAGTGGAAGGTCATTCAATGGATAAACTCCCTTCCACTGAGCATGCTCAGTCACTGGGGTCATATAAGCCTGTATAAATTCCTGTTACTGAGCATGCTCAGCTACTGGATTTGCATAAGTCCACCACTTGTGGTCTCAATTTCGCTGTGTTGGTGCCAAAAATAGGGGCAACCAGCTACAATAACTCTTCAAGGGGAGGGTCTAGAGGAGGGACTGGAGATCTCAGGGAGTGGCTTGAACCCCAGAGGTGTGTCCTGAAACTCAAAGCCATGGAGAGTGAACACTTTCTGTATCAGTACTACCTTTTTGGATTCCAACTATACAAATAAAAATATGCTGGTTTTGACAATTTGGGGCCATTTCAATTGGCAGCACTTTTCTTTATTAGGAGCTGAAGATTATGGTGGGGGTCAGCTGCACTGCCTGCGAGAAGAAAGCATCACTCTTCCCCCCAACCACAAGATAGTCACGACAAGGACTCAGGAATTTACAGTGAGTGGAGAGCATTGAAAAGCAAAGTACTATTTTGACACGTTTAGCATTTGAGAAATCATGTACTACTTGTAGCTTGAGAAATTTTATAAGACTTCTCGAAAAGTCAGGTTCTAGAGACAAAGAGAAAACATATGAAACAATTTTACAAAATTGCGGATGTTTTGGAGAAGCTAACAGACTATGTAATTTTTACCCATAGGAGTGTGTCCTCATTTCCACGTGCTTCACTCTCTGTAAATGTCCCAGGTAGTACAACTGTATGTTGTAAAGAAAGGTAGTACTTTAAAGTCAGCATCCACCTATACGATAAAAGTCAACACTTTAAAAAACATTTTTAATAACACCTCTTATTAATAACCTTTATGAAGCAAAAGTTTAAAAAAAAAGACTTTCTACAGTCCATGTTTTTGAATGTTTGTCTTTGTAAATATTGGGTTGATGGGTATGTCATTTTGTTTGTTTTCAGTTGTTACATAATAACATGTTTAGCACCATCAGCCATCAAGAGGGTTGAAGAATAAAATAATCTGTCCCTCTGAATTTTAGTGATGGGTCTCTACGCCTGCACCTGTTAAAGTCAAACCTCATTGGATGCCAGATTCCAAGCTTAGACCTCCACTCACAAAGGAAGGAGTTGTGTAGGAGGTGGGGACAAGACATTGTTTTTAATTAAAGAAGTGGAATCTGAAAGCAATGGTCAATGCAATTAAATATCGGTAGTTTTTTTATGTGAATGCCCCTTTTCATAATTATTTCAGTAGTTTAAGCAGTCATCGACCCACCAGAAGTCCCTCATCTGATCACTAAGCAAAAGAGAGGCTCAGCTGGACTCAGGTAAAGCTCCTGTTTAATAAGTCAAGGCAGGTCTGTTTTGGACAGCCTAGGATGGGTGTAAGTATTCTGGGGCAGCACCCCTAAGCAGGCCTCTTTTTCAGGAAAAGAGGAACCTGCAAAGCATTGAGAAACATGAAGTACTTGCCAAGTCCATACGGCCTCCTTGGCCACAGCTACACTGACGGGTGGAGATCAACAGAGAGCGCACAGGGTGGTATAATGCCGCATTTACAAATTTCAGCCTTAGACGGCACTAAGTCCAAATGCCTGCTTTGCCGCTTACTAGCCCTGTGGTTTAGGGAAAGCTACTAACTGCCGTCAGCCTCTTGTCATCTGTAAAACGGGGATAATAATGGTCACTACCTTCCAGGGTTGTAAGGACCAAATGTACATAAAGCCTTTTAGTTCAGCACCTGGCACACCACATGTGCTAATAAATGCTTGAAAAGTGTCTCGATCCTTTTATTTGTTAGGTCATTTTTCACTGTATGATTTGTATGTGTGATCAGATAGTTTAGAAAACAACTCGCATCTCTTTGAGGTTTCATGTGTAGCAGAAGCTCCAAGTTCTGCCGTGGGAAAAGGTACTTTCTTGGCTTCCCACTGAGGGGTTTAGGGCATAATGTGGCCTCTTACACCTTCTAGGCCCTGAACCTCCTCTGTGGGATCATGGGAAATGCAACAGAGGGAGGCCAGCTACCTGCTGAGCACCAGGACGCCCTGGCCCCACCCTGCATCCTCAGCCTCCTCACCAGGACAGTGTGGACAACAAGAGCACCTCTCCCACTGGTGACATTCTGTGTGTGGAGGTGCCCTGCTCCAGGGCGTTAGGCCTCAAGAGCAGCATCCAGAATGACGGAGTACAGCAGACCAGACAGGGGTTGGTTCACCACGGGTCTGGAAGGCCACACTGTAAAGCAAGTAGGAGACACTGGTGCCCACGTGTAAACACCAAGGCCCATCAGGGAGGCCCCCAAATCCCTTCCCAGGACAGTCAGTGTTGGGGCCCCAGGCTGACCCAGGGGTTCAGGCAGCTTCACCCTGGCAAGGCACTGTTTCGATGGCGCTACCTCCTCCTCTACACACTTCTCCCACCCACTCACAGCCCGACAATGGGAACTCAGAGATGGGGTTGCCTTCCTTCCTACTCTGACCTGCAGGTCTGTCAGCTGCAGAGAACCGTAAACCTCTTGGAGAAAGAAGTCACAGGCCAGGGCTGCAGATGTGTTTCTGTTCAATTCAAGGAGCCCCGACAGAGCTCTGCCTTCAGCTCCTCTGCAGAAATGGAGGAGCCTGGGGCTGCCCTGGAGACCCAGCCCTTTGCAGCCTTTTCCTCTGCTCCACGAAGGCGACTTCAGACCTTCTTCATTCTTAAAAATCAATAGGAAAAAGACCAACAGTCCAGTAGAACACTGGGCAACGACATGAACAGGCAGTTCACCAAAAAAAGAGACCCCCAACTGGCGCTAACATATCGAAGACATTCTCTTCCTCACAATTAAAAAAACCCAAAGTAAAACAA
>NW_007727407.1:154019-154709 GCF_000696425.1 Galeopterus variegatus
TTGCAGCCTTTTCCTCTGCTCCACGAAGGCGACTTCAGACCTTCTTCATTCTTAAAAATCAGTAGGAAAAAGACCAACAGTCCAGTAGAACACTGGGCAACGACATGAACAGGCAGTTCACCAAAAAAAGAGACCCCCAATTGGCGCTAACATATCGAAGACATTCTCTTCCTCACAATTAAAAAAACCCAAAGTAAAACAAGATTTCATTTTTCACCTATCAGACTGGCTAAAATAAAAATGTTTACTAAAAAATTGTATCGTCCATGATCGGGAGGTGTATACACAATGTAAATTGATCCAACCTCTTTAGAGGGCAATTCCAGGACTACACATTTTTACTACACACACACATTCACATGGGAGCCAAGAAGTACATACAAGGAACAGGTTAAAGACAGTATGGTTCATAATGAATGGAGTAGATTTATTTATGTTAATGTGGCACTATCTCCAAGACACAATGTTAAGTGAAAGATTGTGGTTTACAGCAGGGGATAGAATATCTCTGAAAAAAGGTACAAGAAATAGGTGAGAGTGGTCGCCCCCAGAGAGGGGGGCTGGAGGGCTGGGCTGCTGGGATGGAGCACAGACTTACATTTCACCGTATACTTTTCTGGATTAAAAAAAACAAACAAACACGGGCATATATATCTCTTTTAATATAAAAAAACTAATTTGTTTTTTTTT